>NW_026706367.1:0-95435 GCF_029867415.1 Vicia villosa | reverse complement strand
TACAAAGTACTATATTATTGAATATAATAGTAAAACAAAATGTACCAATATGTTATATGATTTTCTTATTTTAGCAACAAAAGATTTTACTAACTACATTTTATAAATGGACGATCATGAATAGAGATTTGGTTGTACTACATGTTATCTTAACCACCTTCAAAATATATCTTTAGAGGGAAAATAAAATTTTAATGTTTCATAAGACTCATTTAACAAAATCAAATTAAAATAAATATAAAAAAGAAAGAAAAAAGTTGGTTTTATTCTCCCTATAAATATCTTCACTCATAATATTGTTGTTGTATCATCTTCATCTTTATTACTCTAAGGTTATCTTAATTATTTTACTTTTATTGGTTGTTTCATCCATGTCTCATTTCTCCCTTTGTCTTTGTTTATCTTAATTCTTTATGTTCTTTTATGAGTTTTTTTTTTATATATTGTAAGATTTTGTTTGAGAGTTTGGAGGGAAAGAAAATGAAGGATTTTGAAAAAAAAGAAAGGATTAAGTAAAAAGAATAGAAATTTTTTGATTGAAAAGAATTTTGAGGGTTTATTTTTATTTATAACACACAAAATTCTCTAATTTAAAAAATTCAAAATTTATATTAGATGAGAGTTTTAGAGAGGTTAGAGAAATTGCTTAAATATAATTTTGTTATATTTTTAAAAATTTAAAAGGTTGATGATAGGGAAAGTTACTCAAATATAATTTTTATTGTTATACTATTTTAAAAATTAAAATATATTAATGATACGCATTATTTTATTATTTTATATCAATTTTTTCAAAAGATTTCTCTTCATTTATGAAAAAACTTATTTTTGAAACTATTTCTTCCTCTACCCTCCAAACAAAATCTAAATATTTGTCTATCTATATTATTTTATATAGTTCATTTTATAAATTTATTTTAATTCTAGCAATATAATTGTTGCTTTTTAGGTTGGATGTTTAAAGCATGGTTGAGTGATTAATCTATTTGAGGATTTGATCTATTTGAGGATTTATGGAGGTATTTCATCTCTATTATTTTTGTTTCATTTTATTATAATTATATCTCTCAATCACAATTAATAATATAATGTTTGATTTAATTTGTTAACAAAACTATTTTTTTATAAATAACGGTTGGAGGAAGTTGCCTGGATCCCTCGCTGCTGGTTTGACTACGTGGTAATGCATGGAGCGGACTTAATAGTGGCTACCGGAAATGTTATTGGGCCAAGAGTGACCGGGCACTAGATAGACTAGATGAGGTGCTAGGCCTGTCCGGCCATAATGTAGCGTTGGGCCTGCTCGACCCAAACCAGAACAATTTTTTTAATATTGATGTGAATACAAGAATGACTCCTCGATTTTGATTCTCTTCGTCCATCTCGTCAAAATTCAACAAAATTTGACCAAATTAGCCCGACGTCAAGATTTGCTATCGCTCAGGGAGAGAGAAATATATATTTGAAGTATATGTAGACAGTTTGAAAAACTTAAAAAACATGTATTACCTAGTAATCCAATATGGAGGAGGTTGTGGAACCATGTCAAATTTCAATATTATTATGTTGGATAGAAGTCTCGATTCGAAAGTAAAAATTAATAATTGTGTGAATTTCATGAAATTATTACCATAATTTTTACATACAAAAAATAAATAAATTCCTCAAAAACCCCGTTCATATTCTAGAATTTGAACACTTAACAATACACCTATAATTTGAGCACTTAAAAATACACTATAGATTCAGTTATTAGAATATCCCCCTCATAACCCAGTGGCGGAGCCAAAAAATTTATAAAGCCCTGGCAAAAATTTAAAGGCGGCAAAATCATAAAGTTCCAAATTTTGAATCAAAATCATAAATAGTACTAAATCAGCTAATCACAAACCTATTAAATATGGTTGTCTTTCCTATCTATCTTTCCTCACGCCTGTTTCTTTGTTTTAGTGCTCTGAAAACACTTATAGTGTTAAAATCATAAAACATGGAGACGAGAAAAACAGAAATTAGAAATTTGAAAGAAGGATTTGAAAGACTAAAATGAGGGCATTAACTTACCGAAATATCCAAAACAAGGATTTGACTCAAAACAATAAAGAAACAAACTCTTCTATCTACTATTATTTCTAAGTCTCGCTATTATATAGAAAAAGTATAGCTATAGAAACGGAAAATATAAAAAATTTAATAAAAGGGTAGGACAACGGAACTAATAATGAATTTCATATGTACACTCTAAAATTCCTTTCAAAGTTAAATGTAGACAAATTTCAATCTATTAGTGAATCTTCTGAAACCAAGCATATTAAATTCATTGCTTCAATTTTGTTCATCTATTCACTTTTATTCTTAGAAATATAAAAGCTAAATTTTTTAAAGGTTCAACTATTTTCCCTTTTCACACGCATTATATGTATGAGCATAAAAAATCATGTCAATAACTCCATAAGCACGTAAGCATCAAATTTATGTAGAGTATTAAGTTGTTGATAAAATCACATTCAAGTGATGACAGTAGCAATAAAGCTCAGTGAACAAAACTTAAAATTAATTTTAACAAGGTTCAGTAAACAACAAAATGGTTAGGAAAAGAAAAAAAATGATTTAAGCAGAGATATCTAAACACCAGGAAAAGATTCAAGCAGAGATATCTAAGCACCAGGAAAAGATTCAAGCAGAGATATCTAAGCATTCCCAACCAAAGTTCAGTAAACAACAAAATGATTAGGTTTGAAAAGAGTTGAGCAGGGTAGATGAAAAAAATCTACTTGACATTGGAAGACTTGACATCTTTCGCAATTAAGTGCAATGTTCAATAAGAAATTGTTGAGCTCTCGAGGCACAAATAAAACCAATGATGTGGATGAAGTAATTTAATAAAGGTAGTACATGGCTGCAACAAAAGCTACTCGGTATATTAAATTGAAATAAACAGAATAAGCATATATGAAACAACACATTCATGAAACAACAACATCATAACTTTTATCTATATTAAATTGAATGAAGGAATATACATGGTTCATTATAAAACATGTTTCATCAGTAAACACTGTAAAACTACTCACAGATGAAAGTAAATCCACATAACCAACAAAAGCAAAAATAAGATAAAGAAAGGAGAATTTCGGTTCAGAACTTTTACAGAAAACTTGGTGGGAAAAGCGCGAAACGATAAATTCGACTTCATTTCTCCATTAATTCGTCAAGCACAACCTGCAACAACAACATATAACAACACAACAAGAATGTCGTAGCTAGAATCGAACTGAAAAAGAAATAAAAAGAAGAATAAATGAAGTCATGGCCTTCGTCGGAAGGGTGTTGCAGAGGATGGTCATGGCATATCTCCAGCGCGGGATGGTGATGCATGGTCTGGCGGAGCCTGGGCAGCTGCCCTACCTGGCCGGGCGCTGTTCGGCCTAGATGAGGTGCTGGGCCTGTTCGGTCATAATGTAGCATTGGGCCTGCTCGGCCTTGACTAGAACAATTTTTTTAATATTGATGTGAATACAAGAATGACTCCTCGATTTTGATTCTCTTTGTCCATCTCTCGAAAATTCAACAAAATTTGGCCAAATTAGACCGACGTCAAGATTTTCTATCGCTCAGGGAGAGAGAAATATATATTTGAAGTATATGTAGACAATTTGAAAAACTTAAAAAAACATGTATTACCTAGTAATCAAATAGGGAGGAGGTTGTGGAACCATGTCAAATTTCAATATTATTATGTTGGATAAGATGTCTCGATTTGAAAGCAAAATCTCATAATTGTGTGTGAATTTCATGAAATTATTACAATAACTTTTACATACAAAATATATATAAATTTCTCAAAAACCCCGTTCATATTCTAGAATTTGAACACTTAAAAATACACCTATAATTTGAGCACTTAAAAATACACTATAAATTCTATTATTAGAATATCCCTCATAACCCACAAATTTATCATCTTATTATTTACCCACGATATTGTCGTTGGTAAATTCATTAGTAATGAAAAGCAATGGATAAATAGAAAGTTAGAGACTATGTGGAAAAATTACACTTGCGATTTTTTTATTTGAAAATAGTGGTTGTTGGTTGTTCAAATATACAAAGTACTATATTATTGAATATAATAGTAAAACAAAATGTACCAATATGTTATATGATTTTCTTATTTTAGCAACAAAAGATTTTACTAACTACATTTTATAAATGGACGATCATGAATAGAGATTTGGTTGTACTACATGTTATCTTAACCACCTTCAAAATATATCTTTAGAGGGAAAATAAAATTTTAATGTTTCATAAGACTCATTTAACAAAATCAAATTAAAATAAATATAAAAAAGAAAGAAAAAAGTTGGTTTTATTCTCCCTATAAATATCTTCACTCATAATATTGTTGTTGTATCATCTTCATCTTTATTACTAAGGTTATCTTAATTATTTTACTTTTATTGGTTGTTTCATCCATGTCTCATTTCTCCCTTTGTCTTTGTTTATCTTAATTCTTTATGTTCTTTTATTTGTTTTTTTTTATATATTGTAAGATTTTGTTTGAGAGTTTGGAGGGAAAGAAAATGAAGGATTTTGAAAAAAAAGAAAGGATTAAGTAAAAAGAATAGAAATTTTTTGATTGAAAAGAATTTTGAGGGTTTATTTTTATTTATAACACACAAAATTCTCTAATTTAAAAAATTCAAAATTTATATTAGAGGAGAGTTTTAGAGAGGTTAGACAAATTGCTCAAATATAATTTTGTTATATTATTTCAAAAATTTAAAAGGTTGATGATAGGGAAAGTTACTCAAATATAATTTTTATTGTTATACTATTTCAAAAATTAAAATATATTAATGATACGCATTTTTTTAAATATTTTATATCAATTTTTTTCAAAAGATTTCTCTTCATTTATGAAAAAACTTATTTTTGAAACTATTTCTTCCTCTACCCTCCAAACAAAATCGAAATATTTGTCTATCTATATTATTTTATATAGTTCATTTTAAATATTTATTTTAATTCTAGCTATATAATTGTTGCTTTTTAGGTTGGATGTTTAAAGCATGGTTGAGTGATTGATCTATTTGAGGATTTGATCTATTTGAGGATTTATGGAGGTATTTCATCTCCATTATTTTTGTTTCACTTATTTATAATTATATCTCTCAATCACAATTAATAATATAATGTTTGATTTAATTTGTTAACAAAACTATTTTTTTTATAAATAACGGTTGGAGAAAGTTGTCTGAATCCCTCGCTGCTGGTTTGATTACGTGGTAATGCGTGGAGTGGACTTAATAACAGCTACCGGAAACGTTATTAGGCCTAGTGTGACCGGGCACTAGTCGGACTAGATGAGGTGCTAGGGCTGTTCGGCCATAATGTAGCGTTGGGCCTGCTCGGCCCAGACCAGAACAATTATTTTAATATTGATGTGAATACAAGAATGACTCCTCGATTTTGATTCTCTTCGTCCATCTCTTCAAAATTCAACAAAATTTGGCCAAATTAGCCCGACGTCAAGATTTGCTATCGCTCAGGGAGAGAGAAATATATATTTGAAGTATATGTAGACAATTTGAAAAACTTAAAAAACATGTATTACCTAGTAATCCAATATGGAGGAGGTTGTGGAACCATGTCAAATTTCAATATTATTATGTTGGATAGAATGTCTCGATTCGAAAGTAAAAATTAATAATTGTGTGTGAATTTCATGAAATTATTACCATAATTTTTACATACAAAAAATAAATAAATTCCTCAAAAACCCCGTTCATATTCTAGAATTTGAACACTTAACAATACACCTATAATTTGAGCACTTAAAAATACACTATAGATTCGGTTATTAGAATATCCCTCATAACCCAGTGGCGGAGCCAAAAAATTTATAAAGCCCTGGCAAAAATTTAAAGGCGGCAAAATCATAAAGTTCCAAATTTTGAATCAAAATCATAAATAGTACTAAATCAGCTAATCACAAACCTATTAAATGTGGTTGTCTTTCCTATCTATCTTTGCTCACGCCTGTTTCTTTGTTTTAGTGCTCTGAAAACACTTATAGTGTTAAAATCATAAAACATGGAGACGAGAAAAACAGAAATTAGAAATTTGAAAGAAGGATTTGAAAGACTAAAATGAGGGCATTAACTTACCGAAATATCCAAAACAAGGATTTGACTCAAAACAATAAAGAAACAAACTCTTCTATCTACTATTATTTCTAAGTCTCGCTATTATATAGAAAAAGTATAGCTATAGAAACGGAAAATATAAAAAATTTAATAAAAGGGTAGGACAACGGAACTAATAATGAATTTCATATGTACACTCTAAAATTCCTTTCAAAGTTAAATGTAGACAAATTTCAATCTATTAGTGAATCTTCTGAAACCAAGCATATTAAATTCATTGCTTCAATTTTGTTCATCTATTCACTTTTATTCTTAGAAATATAAAAGCTAAATTTTTTAAAGGTTCAACTATTTTCCCTTTTCACACGCATTATATGTATGAGCATAAAAAATCATGTCAATAACTCCATAAGCACGTAAGCATCAAATTTATGTAGAGTATTAAGTTGTTGATAAAATCACATTCAAGTGATGACAGTAGCAATAAAGCTCAGTGAACAAAACTTAAAATTAATTTTAACAAGGTTCAGTAAACAACAAAATGGTTAGGAAAAGAAAAAAAAATGATTTAAGCAGAGATATCTAAACACCAGGAAAAGATTCAAGCAGAGATATCTAAGCACCAGGAAAAGATTCAAGCAGAGATATCTAAGCATTCCCAACCAAAGTTCAGTAAACAACAAAATGATTAGGTTTGAAAAGAGTTGAGCAGGGTAGATGAAAAAAATCTACTTGACATTGGAAGACTTGACATCTTTCGCAATTAAGTGCAATGTTCAATAAGAAATTGTTGAGCTCTCGAGGCACAAATAAAACCAATGATGTGGATGAAGTAATTTAATAAAGGTAGTACATGGCTGCAACAAAAGCTACTCGGTATATTAAATTGAAATAAACAGAATAAGCATATATGAAACAACACATTCATGAAACAACAACATCATAACTTTTATCTATATTAAATTGAATGAAGGAATATACATGGTTCATTATAAAACATGTTTCATCAGTAAACACTGTAAAACTACACACAGATGAAAGTAAATCCACATAACCAACAAAAGCAAAAATAAGATAAAGAAAGGAGAATTTCGGTTCAGAACTTTTACAGAAAACTTGGTGGGAAAAGCGTGAAACGATAAATTCGACTTCATTTCTTCATTAATTCGTCAAGCACAACCTGCAACAACAACATATAACAACACAACAAGAATGTCGTAGCTAGAATCGAACTGAAAAAGAAATAAAAAGAAGAATGAATGAAGTCATGGCCTTCGTCGGAAGGGTGTTGCAGAGGATGGTCATGGCATATCTCCAGCGCGGGATGGTGATGCATGGTCTGGCGGAGCCTGGGCAGCTGCCCTTCCTGGCCGGGCGATGTTCGGCCTAGATGAGGTGCTGGGCCTGTTCGGTCATAATGTAGCATTGGGCCTGCTCGACCTTGACTAGAACAATTTTTTTAATATTGATGTGAATACAAGAATGACTCCTCGATTTTGATTCTCTTTGTCCATCTCTCGAAAATTCAACAAAATTTGGCCAAATTAGACCGACGTCAAGATTTTCTATCGCTCAGGGAGAGAGAAATATATATTTGAAGTATATGTAGACAATTTGAAAAACTTAAAAAAACATGTATTACCTAGTAATCAAATAGGGAGGAGGTTGTGGAACCATGTCAAATTTCAATATTATTATGTTGGATAAGATGTCTCGATTTGAAAGCAAAATCTCATAATTGTGTGTGAATTTCATGAAATTATTACAATAACTTTTACATACAAAATATATATAAATTTCTCAAAAACCCCGTTCATATTCTAGAATTTGAACACTTAAAAATACACCTATAATTTGAGCACTTAAAAATACACTATAAATTCTATTATTAGAATATCCCTCATAACCCACAAATTTATCATCTTATTATTTACCCACGATATTGTCGTTGGTAAATTCATTAGTAATGAAAAGCAATGGATAAATAGAAAGTTAAAGACTATGTGGAAAAATTACACTTGCGATTTTTTTATTTGAAAGTAGTGGTTGTTGGTTGTTCAAATATACAAAGTACTATATTATTGAATATAATAGTAAAACAAAATGTACCAATATGTTATATGATTTTCTTATTTTAGCAACAAAAGATTTTACTAACTACATTTTATAAATGGACGATCATGAATAGAGATTTGGTTGTACTACATGTTATCTTAACCACCTTCAAAATATATCTTTAGAGGGAAAATAAAATTTTAATGTTTCATAAGACTCATTTAACAAAATCAAATTAAAATAAATATAAAAAAGAAAGAAAAAAGTTGGTTTTATTCTCCCTATAAATATCTTCACTCATAATATTGTTGTTGTATCATCTTCATCTTTATTACTAAGGTTATCTTAATTATTTTACTTTTATTGGTTGTTTCATCCATGTCTCATTTCTCCCTTTGTCTTTGTTTATCTTAATTCTTTATGTTCTTTTATTTGTTTTTTTTATATATTGTAAGATTTTGTTTGAGAGTTTGGAGGGAAAGAAAATGAAGGATTTTGAAAAAAAAGAAAGGATTAAGAAAAAAGAATAGAAATTTTTTGATTGAAAAGAATTTTGAGGGTTTATTTTTATTTATAACACACAAAATTCTCTAATTTAAAAAATTCAAAATTTATATTAGAGGAGAGTTTTAGAGAGGTTAGACAAATTGCTCAAATATAATTTTGTTATATTATTTCAAAAATTTAAAAGGTTGATGATAGGGAAAGTTACTCAAATATAATTTTTATTGTTATACTATTTCAAAAATTAAAATATATTAATGTTACGCATTTTTTTAAATATTTTATATCAATTTTTTTCAAAAGATTTCTCTTCATTTATGAAAAAACTTATTTTTGAAACTATTTCTTCCTCTACCCTCCAAACAAAATCGAAATATTTGTCTATCTATATTATTTTATATAGTTCATTTTAAATATTTATTTTAATTCTAGCTATATAATTGTTGCTTTTTAGGTTGGATGTTTAAAGCATGGTTGAGTGATTGATCTATTTGAGGATTTGATCTATTTGAGGATTTATGGAGGTATTTCATCTCCATTATTTTTGTTTCACTTATTTATAATTATATCTCTCAATCACAATTAATAATATAATGTTTGATTTAATTTGTTAACAAAACTATTTTTTTTATAAATAACGGTTGGAGAAAGTTGTCTGAATCCCTCGCTGCTGGTTTGATTACGTGGTAATGCGTGGAGTGGACTTAATAACAGCTACCGGAAACGTTATTAGGCCTAGTGTGACCGGGCACTAGTCGGACTAGATGAGGTGCTAGGGCTATTCGGCCATAATGTAGCGTTGGGCCTGCTCGGCCCAGACCAGAACAATTATTTTAATATTGATGTGAATACAAGAATGACTCCTCGATTTTGATTCTCTTCGTCCATCTCTTCAAAATTCAACAAAATTTGGCCAAATTAGCCCGACGTCAAGATTTGCTATCGCTCAGGGAGAGAGAAATATATATTTGAAGTATATGTAGACAATTTGAAAAACTTAAAAAACATGTATTACCTAGTAATCCAATATGGAGGAGGTTGTGGAACCATGTCAAATTTCAATATTATTATGTTGGATAGAATGTCTCGATTCGAAAGTAAAAATTAATAATTGTGTGTGAATTTCATGAAATTATTACCATAATTTTTACATACAAAAAATAAATAAATTCCTCAAAAACCCCGTTCATATTCTAGAATTTGAACACTTAACAATACACCTATAATTTGAGCACTTAAAAATACACTATAGATTCGGTTATTAGAATATCCCTCATAACCCAGTGGCGGAGCCAAAAAATTTATAAAGCCCTGGCAAAAATTTAAAGGCGGCAAAATCATAAAGTTCCAAATTTTGAATCAAAATCATAAATAGTACTAAATCAGCTAATCACAAACCTATTAAATGTGGTTGTCTTTCCTATCTATCTTTGCTCACGCCTGTTTCTTTGTTTTAGTGCTATGAAAACACTTATAGTGTTAAAATCATAAAACATGGAGACGAGAAAAACAAAAATTAGAAATTTGAAAGAAGGATTTGAAAGCCAAAATGAGGGCATTAACTTACCGAAATATCCAAAACAAGGATTTGACTCAAAACAATAAAGAAACAAACTCTTCTATCTACTATTATTTCTAAGTCTCGCTATTATATAGAAAAAGTATAGCTATAGAAACGGAAAATATAAAAAATTTAATAAAAGGGTAGGACAATGGAACTAATAATGAATTTCATATGTACACTCTAAAATTCCTTTCAAAGTTAAATGTAGACAAATTTCAATCTATTAGTGAATCTTCTGAAACCAAGCATATTAAATTCATTGCTTCAATTTTGTTCATCTATTCACTTTTATTCTTAGAAATATAAAAGCTAAATTTTTTAAAGGTTCAACTATTTTCCCTTTTCACACGCATTATATGTATGAGCATAAAAAATCATGTCAATAACTCCAAAAGCACGTAAGCATCAAATTTATGTAGAGTATTAAGTTGTTGATAAAATCACATTCAAGTGATGACAGTAGCAATAAAGCTCAGTGAACAAAACTTAAAATTAATTTTAACAAGGTTCAGTAAACAACAAAATGGTTAGGAAAAGAAAAAAAATGATTTAAGCAGAGATATCTAAACACCAGGGAAAGATTCAAGCAGAGATATCTAAGCACCAGGAAAAGATTCAAGCAGAGATATCTAAGCATTCCCAACCAAAGTTCAGTAAACAACAAAATGATTAGGTTTGAAAAGAGTTGAGCAGGGTAGATGAAAAAAATCTACTTGACATTGGAAGACTTGACATCTTTCGCAACTAAGTGCAATGTTCAATAAGAAATTGTTGAGCTCTCGAGGCACAAATAAAACCAATGATGTGGATGAAGTAATTTAATAAAGGTAGTACATGGCTGCAACAAAAGCTACTCGGTATATTAAATTGAAATAAACAGAATAAGCATATATGAAACAACACATTCATGAAACAACAACATCATAACTTTTATCTATATTAAATTGAATGAAGGAATATACATGGTTCATTATAAAACATGTTTCATCAGTAAACACTGTAAAACTACACACAGATGAAAGTAAATCCACATAACCAACAAAAGCAAAAATAAGATAAAGAAAGGAGAATTTCGGTTCAGAACTTTTACAGAAAACTTGGTGGGTAAAGCGCGAAACGATAAATTCGACTTCATTTCTCCATTAATTCGTCAAGCACAACCTGCAACAACAACATATAACAACACAACAAGAATGTCGTAGTTAGAATCGAACTGAAAAAGAAATAAAAAGAAGAATGAATGAAGTCACGGTCTTCGTCGGAATGGTGTTGCAGAGGATGGTCATGGCATATCTCCAGCGCGGGATGATGATGCATGGTCAGGCGGAGCCTGGGCAGCTGCCCTACCTGGCCGGGCGCTGTTCGGCCTAGATGAGGTGCTGGGCCTGTTCGGTCATAATGTAGCAGTGGGCTGCTCGGCCCTGACCAGAACAATTTTTTTAATATTGATGTGAATACAAGAATGACTCCTCGATTTTGATTCTCTTTGTCCATCTCTCGAAAATTCAACAAAATTTGGCCAAATTAGACCGACGTCAAGATTTTCTATCGCTCAGGGAGAGAGAAATATATATTTGAAGTATATGTAGACAATTTGAAAATTTTAAAAAAACATGTATTACCTAGTAATCAAATAGGGAGGAGGTTGTGGAACCATGTCAAATTTCAATATTATTATGTTGGATAAGATGTCTCGATTTGAAAGCAAAATCTCATAATTGTGTGTGAATTTCATGAAATTATTACAATAACTTTTACATACAAAATATAAATAAATTTCTCAAAAACCCCGTTCATATTCTAGAATTTGAACACTAAAAAATACACCTATAATTTGAGCACTTAAAAATACACTATAAATTCTATTATTAGAATATCCCTCATAACCCACAAATTTATCATCTTATTATTTACCCACGATATTGTCGTTGGTAAATTCATTAGTAATGAAAAGCAATGGATAAATAGAAAGTTAGAGACTTTGTGCAAAAATTACACTTGCAATTTTTTTATTTGAAAATAGTGGTTGTTTGTTGTTCAAATATACAAAGTACTATATTATTGAATATAATAGTAAAACAAAATGTACCAATATGTTATATGATTTTCTTATTTTAGCAACAAAAGATTTTACTAACTACATTTTATAAATGGACGATCATGAATAGAGATTTGGTTGTACTACATGTTATCTTAACCACCTTCAAAATATATCTTTAGAGGGAAAATAAAATTTTAATGTTTCATAAGACTCATTTAACAAAATCAAATTAAAATAAATATAAAAAAGAAAGAAAATAGTTGGTTTTATTCTCCCTATAAATATCTTCACTCATAATATTGTTGTTGTATCATCTTCATCTTTATTACTCTAAGGTTATCTTAATTATTTTACTTTTATTGGTTGTTTCATCCATGTCTCATTTCTCCCTTTGTCTTTGTTTATCTTAATTCTTTATGTTCTTTTATGAGTTTTTTTTTTTTTATATATTGTAAGATTTTGTTTGAGAGTTTGGAGGGAAAGAAAATGAAGGATTTTGAAAAAAAAGAAAGGATTAAGTAAAAAGAATAGAAATTTTTTGATTGAAAAGAATTTTGAGGGTTTATTTTTATTTATAACACACAAAATTCTCTAATTTAAAAAATTCAAAATTTATATTAGAGGAGAGTTTTAGAGAGGTTAGAGAAATTGCTTAAATATAATTTTGTTATATTTTTAAAAATTTAAAAGGTTGATGATAGGGAAAGTTACTCAAATATAATTTTTATTGTTATACTATTTCAAAAATTAAAATATATTAATGATACGCATTATTTTATTATTTTATATCAACTTTTTTCAAAAGATTTCTCTTCATTTATGAAAAAACTTATTTTTGAAACTATTTCTTCCTCTACCCTCCAAAAAAAATCTAAATATTTGTCTATCTATATTATTTTATATAGTTCATTTTATAAATTTATTTTAATTCTAGCTATATAATTGTTGCTTTTTAAGTTGGATGTTTAAAGCATGGTTGAGTGATTAATCTATTTGAGGATTTGATCTATTTGAGGATTTATGGAGGTATTTCATCTCCATTATTTTTGTTTCATTTTATTATAATTATATCTCTCAATCACAATTAATAATATAATGTTTGATTTAATTTGTTAACAACACTATTTTTTTATAAATAACGGTTGGAGGAAGTTGCCTGGATCCCTCGCTGCTGGTTTGACTACGTGGTAATGCATGGAGCGGACTTAATAGCGGCTACCGAAAACGTTATTGGGCCAAGAGTGACCGGGCACTAGATAGACTAGATGAGGTGCTAGGCCTGTCCGGCCATAATGTAGCGTTGGGCCTGCTCGACCCAAACCAGAACAATTTTTTTAATATTGATGTGAATACAAGAATGACTCCTCGATTTTGATTCTCTTCGTCCATCTCTTCAAAATTCAACAAAATTTGACCAAATTAGCCCGACGTCAAGATTTGCTATCGCTCAGGGAGAGAGAAATATATATTTGAAGTATATGTAGACAGTTTGAAAAACTTAAAAAACATGTACTACCTAGTAATCAAATATGGAGGAGGTTGTGGAACCATGTCAAGTTTCAATATTATTATGTTGGATAGAATGTCTCGATTCGAAAGAAAAAATTAATAATTGTGTGAATTTCATGAAATTATTACCATAATTTTTACATACAAAAAATAAATAAATTCCTCAAAAACCCCGTTCATATTCTAGAATTTGAACACTTAACAATACACCTATAATTTGAGCACTTAAAAATACACTATAGATTCAGTTATTAGAATATCCCTCATAACCCAGTGGCGGAGCCAAAAAATTTATAAAGCCCTGGCAAAAATTTAAAGGCGGCAAAATCATAAAGTTCCAAATTTTGAATCAAAATCATAAATAGTACTAAATCAGCTAATCACAAACCTATTAAATGTGGTTGTCTTTCCTATCTATCTTTGTTCACGTCTGTTTCTTTGTTTTAGTGCTCTGAAAACACTTATAGTGTTAAAAGCATAAAACATGGAGACGAGAAAAACAGAAATTAGAAATTTGAAAGAAGGATTTGAAAGACTAAAATGAGGGCATTAACTTACCGAAATATCCAAAAGAAGGATTTGACTCAAAACAATAAAGAAACAAACTCTTCTATCTACTATTATTTCTAAGTCTCGCTATTATATAGAAAAAGTATAGCTATAGAAACGGAAAATATAAAAAATTTAATAAAAGGGTAGGACAATGGAACTAATAATGAATTTCATATGTACACTCTAAAATTCCTTTCAAAGTTTAATGTAGACAAATTTCAATCTATTAGTGAATCTTCTGAAACCAAGCATATTAAATTCATTGCTTCAATTTTGTTCATCTATTCACTTTTATTCTTAGAAATATAAAAGCTAAATTTTTTTAAAGGTTCAACTATTTTCCCTTCTCACACACATTATATGTATGAGCATAAAAAATCATGTCAATAACTCCATAAGCATGTAAGCATCAAATTTATTTAGAGAATTAAGTTGTTGATAAAATCACATTTAAGTGTTGACAACAGCAATAAAGCTCAGTGAACAAAACTTAAAATTAATTTTAACAAGGTTCAGTAAACAACAAAATGGTTAGGAAAAGAAAAAAAAATGATTTAAGCAGAGATATCTAAACACCAGGAAAAGATTCAAGCAGAGATATCTAAGCACCAGGAAAAGATTCAAGCAGAGATATCTAAGCATTACCAACCAAAGTTAAGTAAACAACAAAATGATTAGGTTTGAAAAGAGTTGAGCAGGGTAGATGAAAAAAATCTACTTGACATTGGAAGACTTGACATCTTTCACAATTAAGTGCAATGTTCAATAAGAAATTGTTGAGCTCTCGAGGCACAAATAAAACCAAGGATGTGGATGAAGTAATTTAATAAAGGTAGTACATGGCTGCAACAAAAGCTACTCGGTATATTAAATTGAAATAAACAGAATAAGCATATATGAAACAACACATTCATGAAACAACAACATCATAACTTTTATGTATATTAAATTGAATGAAGGAATATACATGGTTCATTATAAAACATGTTTCATCAGTAAACACTGTAAAACTACTCACAGATGAAAGTAAATCCACATAACCAACAAAAGCAAAAATAAGATAAAGAAAGGAGAATTTCGGTTCAGAACTTTTACCGAAAACTTGGTGGGCAAAGCGCGAAACTATAACTTCGACTTCATTTCTCCATTAATTCGTCAAGCACAACCTGCAACAACAACAAATAACAACACAACAAGAATGTCGTAGCTAGAATCGAACTGAAAAAGAAATAAAAAGAAGAATGAATGAAGTCACGGTCTTCGTCGGAATGGTGTTGCAGAGGATGGTCATGGCATATCTCCAGCGCGGGATGATGATGCATGGTCAGGCGGAGCCTGGGCAGCTGCCCTACCTGGCCGGGCGCTGTTCGGCCTAGATGAGGTGCTGGGCCTGTTCGGTCATAATGTAGCAGTGGGCTGCTCGGCCCTGACCACAACAATTTTTTTTATATTGATGTGAATACAAGAATGACTCCTCGATTTTGATTCTCTTTGTCCATCTCTCGAAAATTCAACAAAATTTGGCCAAATTAGACCGACGTCAAGATTTTCTATCGCTCAGAGAGAGAGAAATATATATTTGAAGTATTTGTAGACAATTTGAAAAACTTAAAAAAACATGTATTACCTAGTAATCAAATAGGGAGGAGGTTGTGGAACCATGTCAAATTTCAATATTATTATGTTGGATAAGATGTCTCGATTTGAAAGCAAAATCTCATAATTGTGTGTGAATTTCATGAAATTATTACAATAACTTTTACATACAAAATATAAATAAATTTCTCAAAAACGCCGTTCATATTCTAGAATTTGAACACTAAAAAATACACCTATAATTTGAGCACTTAAAAATACACTATAAATTCTATTATTAGAATATCCCTCATAACCCACAAATTTATCATCTTATTATTTACCCACGATATTGTCGTTTGTAACACCCCACACATAATTGACTAGTATATTATGCATGAAACGTTAAAAATCGGTATTTGAGTACATACAAAAGCTAAAATACAAGATGATCCATATGAATACATCATGGAATAATATTAACAATTACAAAACATGTGTCTTCATGGATCTGCACAGCGGAAAATGAGATCTGACGAGGTCTCCGAGCCATCACCACTTTAAGTCGTCAATCCGAACCTGCTATCTGTCAAACGCTACAAAACTGCACCTGAAAAAAAAATAAGTTGATTGGGGTGAGATTACTAAATCTCAGTGAGTCCTCCTATCCTATGGGTCCACTCGGTTCTACAGGGTACATGCATCAAAACCGAATCCACCATTGATCCGGGGTTATCCTCACATCCGGTACAAGTACGGAGAAAGCAAGGAATCGTCCACCATAGGACTCATCATATACAAACACACAAGTATATCACAAACAAGTATGCAAACCCGCATCCATATACGGGGAATCAAGAAGTGTAATAAACCTCGGCTAGATTATGGAATGAACGCACCCTCGATGAGTCCACCCATGCCTAGTGTCAAGGGACTTGTACAAGCACACTGCAGGATGGTTAAACGAGTCCACAAGCCTAAATGGCCGTACCATGACCTGGCCTAATTGGCGTCATTATCCCGTTAACCTCCTTCACGCTAGTGAGTTACGCAGAGTACAAACCGCCACCTTGACGCATGGTCCCACCGGGCGAAAGCCTAGTATTAGTCTACATGACTTTACTAGAGGTGAGTTACAATCACTATGTAATAGCCTACATGGCCACATAGCCCCACCATACCGTGCACACAAAAGTGTCATCGTCAATGAGTATAGGCCCCTCACGGCACTCACGAGAACACTACCACGATAGCTCAGGTGCGCGACCTCTGATCATAACATCGGACTATTCCACGGACCACATGGTCCAGGATAATACCTTACATCATAGTAAGAAGTACATCCCAACCTAACCCCCGGCCACTTCGATTCAAGCATACGCACACACATCAAGTGTAATATCACAACGCAAGCCAATCCGAATGTTCAACCAAAACATTGGACATCAATATAGATTCATATTTATCTCATTAAAAGTATTCGGAATCAAACACAATCGTATAGTCAAGGATTTATGGAATATACCTATCCAACATTATGTATAATATTTCACATAAATAAAATGAATAGGATTATCGGTAATGTGTGTCATAAAACACCATTCTCCGAATGTTCATATGCATAATAATAATAATCAAGGAGGGGTCCGGTTACGTTTAGAATTGGAAACTGCCCTCAGGGGAAAGAAAAATAAAGTTCTGCCCAGCACTGGCCGCTTAGCGGCCTGCAAGCGGGCTTTCCAGTGGCGAACCACAACTGTTTCCCCGCTTAGCGGCATCACGTCCGCTTAGCGGGCTCGCGACTTTTATTTTTTCTTCACAACAGCATCCACCGCTCAGCGGGCAGACCGGGCCCGCTCAGCGGAACCGCGAATTTCTGGAAAAGTGCTCAGTACCGCTTAGCGGTCTTAGCCCGCTTAGCGGCTCATAGCAGAAATGGAAAAACGCAGAACTCATCAGTTCTGTCCTGGGGTACTTTAACCCCTTGATTTCACCTGCATGCATGATTTAAAGATATATCCAGCCCACAAATAACAATAACAACCAACAAATAGCACAATTATCATGTTAGTGTCATGGATTTATAATTATTTCTCACAATCCCTAAACCCCAAACATGCAATTCCCTTGATTTTCCCCAAAGTCTCTAACTAAGGACTCACCTTGGATTAATGGAGCTTTGGATGATGAACATGCTGCAATTGAGCTCCTAACTTGACCAAAATTCCAACTCCAAATTCATCAAACCCGTAATCACTCTTGTACCAACTTTCAGCATCACTGACACAACTTCAAGGTCAGTTTTCTCCTTCGAAACGGAAGCTATGAACACGAACCATAGGTGCAAATCAAAGAGAAATTCGTTAGCTTTCCAATGGGACCAGAATCGTTACGATCGGAGTTACGAGTTGAGAGTTATACCTTTTTTAGTGGAGCTGTATCCATAGTTGCGAAAATGGAACTTGCATCATGAGTTTCTTCCTTCTCTTTGCTTCTATGCTCTCTCTCTAATTCCCTTGCATGGATTCTGATTTGCAAGCCAAACAACTCCCTAAGTTCATGCATCAAAATCTAATGTCCTTTATGTCCACATGCAAGCATTAGATAAGTCCATTATGCCCTCCAACTTAACCTTATTTACAACAATGCCATTAGTTCAATTCTAACCCATCATCTTTGTTTCTAATCACTCCACTAATTCTTCTAATATCCATTCTTTAGATTAATAGGTAATAAGACTAATGACCCCTCTCTAATTATCATTTACTCATTTAAATGATAATTATCGGTGTCAAAAGATTGGGATATTACATTCTCCCCCCTTAATTAGAATTCGTCCTCGAATTCCTTCTGTTCACCACGAAAACCAACCCCTCATATCTATCCAACCAAGGGAAAGAATGTTACTCACACTCCTGTTTAGACAATTTCACTACTCTGTCTGATGGTCATTCGATACGGAGAAACGCAATCTGCAACAATACTTGCGTCCTACTATACATGATTAGAAACTTTAACTGTCAAGCAACACATCCATTCAGATACTTCGCCTTGACCTACCTTGGGAATTATCCTTCCAAGGTCCTAGGCCTTCGCTGCTCTGTAGTGAATCTCCCAAATTTCTGAAACCCTAGCAATCCACTCTTGTTGGATATCTGCCGTTCAAAATCTGTTGTGTTCACCCTTATCCAACACACTTACTGATTCACTTAGGCTCCTTGAATTACTTCCCATCCAAGCATTCTTGCTACAATAATCCTTTCTATGACGACACTTCAAATTATTCGCTACCAAGGTCCATTCAATGACGTTAAGCATTAGCCGAATTTCTTGGTCCTAACTTCTGGTTTCCAAAGTGTTAGGATGATTGTCCCAAGTTTACCTTTACTTTATACAACTGATTCTTCTTACTTTAACCCTTACTCCAGCTTAGACACAACAACCGTCACCGCAAAACCACGAAGGCGTAATCATCTTGCAATTGTAGCCTTGTCATTCGACGACCTCACACAAGATTCCACTGATGAGAGGTGAACTTCAAAAGCTGACCAGTGACCATTGTCCAAGTCTTCCTGCACGATCATAATACACAAGACATAACCACAAAGAACTTGTGTCAACTGAAAATCTCCACTAGTCCTCCGCATTCCAGCGGTCACAATACTATATCAAACACTTGTTGCTTACGAGCTCAACTGATGATCTACAAACATCGGACAACATGCCATCCACAAAGTGTCTTTCCAAGTCGTCCCATTGACGACACGTCTCGGGATTATGGTGAACTCTTGTAAGGGACTGAGATGAACAAAACGCCAGTTCGAGGAGTTTCTCTTAGGAGGACACTTCCATTCCAAAATAAGACCCAAAATAATTCGTCCATTTCTATCTCCAATCTTATCTGGTTCTTCCTTTATCCGTTGCGCTACTCTGATCCCAACAAGTCACAAACCTTGAAATCCTTTGAGCCACGCTATGTCCACAGTCCACTTAGTTTCGTTACTGTACCAAGTTTACCCAATTCTTAAATAACAAAGGTTCCTTCTCGAAAATTCGTGCCATCAAGGTACGCGCTAGGACCTTAGACACCCCCAACTAAGGCTACTTCTTGAGTATGAGCATTTTCCAAAATTAGGCCACTAATAATTCCATCAATCCGGACTAGGTCCACTAAACACAAGTTGGTTTCACATTCGGTTCCATGACATCGAAAGTCGAAGTCTCCCTGACTTAGAGATTCGTCCTCCTCCATTAATTCCCATAGTGCATAACTTGTTATGTCTTCCCTTACAAAAAGTCTTGTTACTTAACTATTATAATGAACCCTTCATAACATAATGCAATTCACGACATCCCTGACAGTTCACATAGCTTCTTCCCTGTTATACAACTTCGTTCTCTCGGTGTGATAACACCTCTGATGAGTCAAGCGACTTAACGGATACAACAACTTCTCACGGCCACTCCATTCACACAGTCATCCAATGTCTGTTCCATCTCTGAATCTAACACTATGCTGACTTCCTCGGCGGCTGCATCCTTCATTGCAGTGCTTCTAACAATCAGAGTATAGCCACAATGCAAGAAATCACACTTTGCACTTGGAACATCTTTCTTATAGGCTCCTTAGAAGTTCTCATATCAAAAATATCTATGCTTTACCAAGATTCACATTTCTTTACCCAGAGTATCCACAAACACTCTACCAGATACATCACACATCGAACTAGTCTAAGATACAATTCACATATTCCATCACCGGGCGCCAATGGTACATGATATCCACTCACTATGCTGACCAGGATATCATGACCGCACATGAGTCTCACTCTAGACACTCATGCAAGATTTCCAACTTAACACCTCACGAAACTAGAACGTCCACAAGGTATAATATGACTCTAACTTGCGCGAGCACGATCATTCAGAGTCTCTCTAAGCATAGTATCGGATCTTGGTCCATCTCACCATCGCCTGTCTAGTTATCCCTCTACTATCGGGCGCGACGTATGGATCCTTATCCCACATACCTTATGAGAGTCTGGATCTGCATCTCACAAGTGCCAAATCAGAATTCTACCTTGAGCTTCAGGTCACCTTTGTCCCACACATGTCGGAAAAAGATGACTCACGCATCTTTGTGCACGATAGTGAATTGTGGCATTATACCCGTCTGGTAGTACCAACATGGTGGTCTAACTCCGAGGCCATGTATCCGGGTAAACTACCTCAGTGGCGTATAACGATCTCCACGAGTACCCTAAAGTCACAATCGACAAGTGTCTGAACAGGCTTCCAATAGGCTCATCGTTCCTCAAGTCCTTCGAATCACCCTCCTCAGGATGCTAAAACCCGAGAGTGTTACACACCAAGGTTTACTTACTCGGGAAGCCAAAATGCTAAGCACGAAGATATAAAGTTCAACTTCTAATTACAATGCAGTGCGTGTACCCACTCGTCCCACGCATGCATGAGATTCCCAGGATAATTCATTTCACAGGAATACTATGGTTCCTAACAACCAACACAACTGCGATCATCCTACTGATGTTCCAGATAGATCTTAGTTCTTACTCGCCTGAACACCCAACGCTAAGCGTAGTTCTATGGCTTCACTCGGGGTCAGACAAACAACAACTAACAAGAACTTAGGTCACTGCATTTCACGCTTCTACATCATTTCATATTCCATCTAGCGTAGTTCTAGAACCTAAATATAAAATGATAAGAACAGAAATACACATCCTCTTCTATCGACTGGGTATTCAAGCCTCGCCCAATCGTAAGTTACCACACTCGTACATTCCACCAACCTTTACTAAGTAACCACCTTCGTCTAAGATACACCAAGTTGAATCAGGATCCAATACTCCGTCCATCCAATTACTGCCCATGCCAGCGTAATCAGAAAGGTTTGACTCTTCTGTCCGCATTTCCAGAGGCCATTCTGTCCTATCAGCTCACCCGTCACACTTAACACTGGCAGCATCATCGGTACAGAATCCTACTAATTCAGAGCTCAACATCTTCGGAGGATATCACTTACAAGGCTCCTACTCAATCCCATTTGGATTTCCATTGCTATTACCAAGACTTAGAGAAAGTTTCACTCCGTCCAATCAAAATCTTGTGAGTTTTAGTTGTCTCGATCCACGCCTCGATAG
This sequence comes from Vicia villosa, assembly GCF_029867415.1. Taxonomy (NCBI): domain Eukaryota; kingdom Viridiplantae; phylum Streptophyta; class Magnoliopsida; order Fabales; family Fabaceae; genus Vicia; species Vicia villosa. The sequence goes on along the minus strand of NW_026706367.1, from coordinate 73,325 downwards.
TCCGGGTATCACTACTTCACGTCAAACGCTCTCCTTAAGCTTGACGACTCCAATATTATCCCCTTACAATGTCCAAACAATCCATTACTCATCCTACTTCAACGACTTAGGTTCACAACCTTGCAGGTTTTACGAGTCCTCGTGGCGGCTCTGCCGTAATTCCACTGTCACGCATTCAGTCGGTGAGTTGATCAAGTTCAACGACTCAATGGGATGTCAGTAAAATCAGGCTAGCAACGCGCACATGCGAGGTGGAAAGGAATTGCTAGTGATGTCTCATGGCTCGGCCGAGAATCGACCAGCTCTGATACCAACTGTAACACCCCACACATAATTGACTAGTATATTATGCATGAAACGTTAAAAATCGGTATTTGAGTACATACAAAAGCTAAAATACAAGATGATCCATATGAATACATCATGGAATAATATTAACAATTACAAAACATGTGTCTTCATGGATCTGCACAGCGGAAAATGAGATCTGACGAGGTCTCCGAGCCATCACCACTTTAAGTCGTCAATCCGAACCTGCTATCTGTCAAACGCTACAAAACTGCACCTGAAAAAAAAATAAGTTGATTGGGGTGAGATTACTAAATCTCAGTGAGTCCTCCTATCCTATGGGTCCACTCGGTTCTACAGGGTACATGCATCAAAACCGAATCCACCATTGATCCGGGGTTATCCTCACATCCGGTACAAGTACGGAGAAAGCAAGGAATCGTCCACCATAGGACTCATCATATACAAACACACAAGTATATCACAAACAAGTATGCAAACCCGCATCCATATACGGGGAATCAAGAAGTGTAATAAACCTCGGCTAGATTATGGAATGAACGCACCCTCGATGAGTCCACCCATGCCTAGTGTCAAGGGACTTGTACAAGCACACTGCAGGATGGTTAAACGAGTCCACAAGCCTAAATGGCCGTACCATGACCTGGCCTAATTGGCGTCATTATCCCGTTAACCTCCTTCACGCTAGTGAGTTACGCAGAGTACAAACCGCCACCTTGACGCATGGTCCCACCGGGCGAAAGCCTAGTATTAGTCTACATGACTTTACTAGAGGTGAGTTACAATCACTATGTAATAGCCTACATGGCCACATAACCCCACCATACCGTGCACACAAAAGTGTCATCGTCAATGAGTATAGGCCCCTCACGGCACTCACGAGAACACTACCACGATAGCTCAGGTGCGCGACCTCTGATCATAACATCGGACTATTCCACGGACCACATGGTCCAGGATAATACCTTACATCATAGTAAGAAGTACATCCCAACCTAACCCCCGGCCACTTCGATTCAAGCATACGCACACACATCAAGTGTAATATCACAACGCAAGCCAATCCGAATGTTCAACCAAAACATTGGACATCAATATAGATTCATATTTATCTCATTAAAAGTATTCGGAATCAAACACAATCGTATAGTCAAGGATTTATGGAATATACCTATCCAACATTATGTATAATATTTCACATAAATAAAATGAATAGGATTATCGGTAATGTGTGTCATAAAACACCATTCTCCGAATGTTCATATGCATAATAATAATCAAGGAGGGGTCCGGTTACGTTTAGAATCGGAAACTGCCCTCAGGGGAAAGAAAAATAAAGTTCTGCCCAGCACTGGCCGCTTAGCGGCCTGCAAGCGGGCTTTCCAGTGGCGAACCACAACTGTTTCCCCGCTTAGCGGCATCACGTCCGCTTAGCGGGCTCGCGACTTTTATTTTTTCTTCACAACAGCATCCACCGCTCAGCGGGCAGACCGGGCCCGCTCAGCGGAACCGCGAATTTCTGGAAAAGTGCTCAGTACCGCTTAGCGGTCTTAGCCCGCTTAGCGGCTCATAGCAGAAATGGAAAAACGCAGAACTCATCAGTTCTGTCCTGGGGTACTTTAACCCCTTGATTTCACCTGCATGCACGATTTAAAGATATATCCAGCCCACAAATAACAATAACAACCAACAAATAGCACAATTATCATGTTAGTGTCATGGATTTATAATTATTTCTCACAATCCCTAAACCCCAAACATGCAATTCCCTTGATTTTCCCCAAAGTCTCTAACTAAGGACTCACCTTGGATTAATGGAGCTTTGGATGATGAACATGCTGCAATTGAGCTCCTAACTTGACCAAAATTCCAACTCCAAATTCATCAAACCCGTAATCACTCTTGTACCAACTTTCAGCATCACTGACACAACTTCAAGGTCAGTTTTCTCCTTCGAAACGGAAGCTATGAACACGAACCATAGGTGCAAATCGAAGAGAAATTCGTTAGCTTTCCAATGGGATAAGAATCGTTACGATCGGAGTTACGAGTTGAGATTTATACCTGTTTTAGTGGAGCTGTATCCATAGTTGCGAAAATGGAACTTGCATCATGAGTTTCTTCCTTCTCTTTGCATCTATGCTCTCTCTCTAATTCCCTTGCATGGATTCTGATTTGCAAGCCAAACAACTCCCTAAGTTCATGCATCAAAATCTAATGTCCTTTATGTCCACATGCAAGCATTAGATAAGTCCATTATGCCCTCCAACTTAACCTTATTTACAACAATGCCATTAGTTCAATTCTAACCCATCATCTTTGTTTCTAATCACTCCACTAATTCTTCTAATATCCATTCTTTAGATTAATAGGTAATAAGACTAATGACCCCTCTCTAATTATCATTTACTCATTTAAATGATAATTATCGGTGTCAAAAGATTGGGATATTACATCGTTGGTAAATTCATTAGTAATGAAAAGCAATGGATAAATAGAAAGTTAGAGACTTTGTGCAAAAATTACACTTGCGATTTTTTTATTTGAAAATAGTGGTTGTTTGTTGTTCAAATATACAAAGTACTATATTATTGAATATAATAGTAAAACAAAATGTACCAATATGTTATATGATTTTCTTATTTTAGCAACAAAAGATTTTACTAACTACATTTTATAAATGGACGATCATGAATAGAGATTTGGTTGTACTACATGTTATCTTAACCACCTTCAAAATATATCTTTAGAGGGAAAATAAAATTTTAATGTTTCATAAGACTCATTTAACAAAATCAAATTAAAATAAATATAAAAAAGAAAGAAAATAGTTGGTTTTATTCTCCCTATAAATATCTTCACTCATAATATTGTTGTTGTATCATCTTCATCTTTATTACTCTAAGGTTATCTTAATTATTTGACTTTTATTGGTTGTTTCATCCATGTCTCATTTCTCCCTTTGTCTTTGTTTATCTTAATTCTTTATGTTCTTTTATGAGTTTTTTTTTTTATATATTGTAAGATTTTGTTTGAGAGTTTGGAGGGAAAGAAAATGAAGGATTTTGAAAAAAAAGAAAGGATTAAGTAAAAAGAATAGAAATTTTTTGATTGAAAAGAATTTTGAGGGTTTATTTTTATTTATAACACACAAAATTCTCTAATTTAAAAAATTCAAAATTTATATTAGTGGAGAGTTTTAGAGAGGTTAGACAAATTGCTCAAATATAATTTTGTTATATTATTTCAAAAATTTAAAAGTTTAATGATAGGGAAAGTTACTCAAATATAATTTTTATTGTTATACTATTTCAAAAATTAAAATATATTAATGATACGCATTTTTTTTAATATTTTATATCAATTTTTTTCAAAAGATTTCTCTTCATTTATGAAAAAACTTATTTTTGAAACTATTTCTTCCTCCACCCTCCAAACAAAATCTAAATATTTGTCTATCTATATTATTTTATATAGTTCATTTTATATACTTATTTTAATTCTAGCTATATAATTGTTGCTTTTTAGGTTGGATGTTTAAAGCATGGTTGAGTGATTGATCTATTTGAGGATTTATGGAGGTATTTCATATCCATTATTTTTGTTTCATTTATTTATAATTATATCTCTCAATCACAATTAATAATATAATGTTTGATTTAATTTGTTAACAAAACTATTTTTTATAAATAACGGTTGGAGGAAGTTGCCTGAATCCCTCGCTGCTGGTTTGACTACGTGGTAATGCGTGGAGCGGACTTAATAACGACTACCGGAAACGTTATTAGGCCTAGTGTGACCGGGCACTAGTCGGACTATATGAGGTGCTAGGCCTGTTCGACCATAATGTAGCGTTGGGCCTGCTCGGCCCAGACCAGAACAATTTTTTTAATATTGATGTGAATACAAGAATGACTCCTCTATTTTGATTCTCTTCGTCCGTCTCTTCAATATTCAACAAAATTTGGCCAAATTAGCCCGACGTCAAGATTTGCTATCGCTCAGGGAGAGAGAAATATATATTTGAAGTATATGTAGACAATTTGAAAAACTTAAAAAACATGTATTACCTAGTAATCCAATATGGAGGAGGTTGTGGAACCATGTCAAATTTCAATATTATTATGTTGGATAGAATGTCTCGATTCGAAAGTAAAAATTAATAATTGTGTGTGAATTTCATGAAATTATTACCATAATTTTTACATACAAAAAATAAATAAATTCCTCAAAAACCCCGTTCATATTCTAGAATTTGAACACTTAACAATACACCTATAATTTGAGCACTTAAAAATACACTATAGATTCGGTTATTAGAATATCCCTCATAACCCAGTGGCGGAGCCAAAAAATTTATAAAGCCCTGGCAAAAATTTAAAGGCGGCAAAATCATAAAGTTCCAAATTTTGAATCAAAATCATAAATAGTACTAAATCAGCTAATCACAAACCTATTAAATGTGGTTGTCTTTCCTATCTATCTTTGTTCACGCCTGTTTCTTTGTTTTAGTGCTCTGAAAACACTTATAGTGTTAAAAGCATAAAACATGGAGACGAGAAAAACAGAAATTAGAAATTTGAAAGAAGGATTTGAAAGACTAAAATGAGGGCATTAACTTACCGAAATATCCAAAAGAAGGATTTGACTCAAAACAATAAAGAAACAAACTCTTCTATCTACTATTATTTCTAAGTCTCGCTATTATATAGAAAAAGTATAGCTATAGAAACGGAAAATATAAAAAATTTAAGGGTTAATGAACTTTTTCGTCCCTTTAAATATTTCAAATTTCGTTTTTAGTCCTTCTAAAATTTTCCTTCAAGAAATCGTCCCTTCAAAATATTTCTTCCGAACTATTGGTCCCTAACATCAAATTTCGTAGCTAATCAGTGGCTAAAGTCGTAGCTAATCTCTAGCAAATTTGACGTTAGGGACCAATAGTTTAGACGAAAAATTTTGAAGGGACGATTTCTTAAAGGAAAATTTTGGAGGGACTAAAAGCGAAATATGCAATATTTAGGGGGACCAAAAAGTTCATTAACCCAAAATTTAATAAAAGGGTAGGACAATGGAACTAATAATGAATTTCATATGTACACTCTAAAATTCCTTTCAAAGTTTAATGTAGACAAATTTCAATCTATTAGTGAATCTTCTGAAACCAAGCATATTAAATTCATTGCTTCAATTTTGTTCATCTATTCACTTTTATTCTTAGAAATATAAAAGCTAAATATTTTTAAAGGTTCAACTATTTTCCCTTTTCACACACATTATATGTATGAGCATAAAAAATCATGTCAATAACTCCATAAGCATGTAAGCATCAAATTTATTTAGAGAATTAAGTTGTTGATAAAATCACATTTAAGTGTTGACAACAGCAATAAAGCTCAGTGAACAAAACTTAAAATTAATTTTAACAAGGTTCAGTAAACAACAAAATGGTTAGGAAAAGAAAAAAAAATGACAGAGATATCTAAACACCAGGAAAAGATTCAAGCAGAGATATCTAAGCACCAGGAAAAGATTCAAGTAGAGATATCTAAGCATTACCAACCAAAGTTAAGTAAACAACAAAATGATTAGGTTTGAAAAGAGTTGAGCAGGGTAGATGAAAAAAATCTACTTGACATTGGAAGACTTGACATCTTTCGCAATTAAGTGCAATGTTCAATAAGAAATTGTTGAGCTCTCGAGGCACAAATAAAACCAAGGATGTGGATGAAGTAATTTAATAAAGGTAGTACATGGCTGCAACAAAAGCTACTCGGTATATTAAATTGAAATAAACAGAATAAGCATGTATGAAACAACACATTCATGAAACAACAACATCATAACTTTTATGTATATTAAATTGAATGAAGGAATATACATGGTTCATTATAAAACATGTTTCATCAGTAAACACTGTAAAACTACTCACAGATGAAAGTAAATCCACATAACCAACAAAAGCAAAAATAAGATAAAGAAAGGAGAATTTCGGTTCAGAACTTTTACCGAAAACATGGTGGGCAAAGCGCGAAACTATAAATTCGACTTTATTTCTCCATTAATTCGTCAAGCACAACCTGCAACAACAACAAATAACAACACAACAAGAATGTCGTAGCTAGAATCGAACTGAAAAAGAAATGAAAAGAAGAATGAATAAAGTCACGGTCTTCCTCAGAATGGTGTTGCAGAGGAAGGTCATGGCATATCTCCAGCGCGGGATGGTGATGCATGGTCAGGCGGAGCCTGGGCAGCTGCCCTACCTGGCCGGGCGTTGTTCGGCCTAGATGAGGTGCTGGGCCTGTTTGGCCATAATGTAGCATTGGGCCTGCTCGGCCCTGACCAGAACAATTTTTTTAATATTGATGTGAATACAAGAATGACTCCTCGATTTTGATTCTCTTTGTCCATCTCTTCAAAATTCAACAAAATTTGGCCAAATTAGACCGACGTCAAGATTTGCTATCGCTCAGGGAGAGAGAAATATATATTTGAAGTATATGTAGACAATTTGAAAAACTTAAAAAAACATTTATTATCTAGTAATCAAATAGGGAGGAGGTTGTGGAACCATGTCAAATTTCAATATTATTATGTTGGATAAGATGTCTCGATTTGAAAGCAAAATCTCATAATTGTCTGTGAATTTCATGAAATTATTACAATAACTTTTACATACAAAATATAAATAAATTTCTCAAAAACCCCGTTCATATTCTAGAATTTGAACACTTAAAAATACACCTATAATTTGAGCACTTAAAAATACACTATAAATTCTATTATTAGAATATCCCTCTTAACCCACAAATTTATCATCTTATTATTTACCCACGATATTGTCGTTGGTTAATTCATTAGTAATGAATAGCAATGGATAAATAGAAAGTTAGAGACTTTGTGGAAAAATTACACTTGCGATTTTTTTATTTGAAAATAGTAGTTGTTGGTTGTTCAAATATACAAAGTACTATATTATTGAATATAATAGTAAAACCAAATGTACCAATATGTTATATGATTTTCTTATTTTAGCAACAAAAGATTTTACTAACTACATTTTATAAATGGACGATCATGAATAGAGATTTGGTTGTACTACATGTTATATTAGCCACCTTCAAAATATATCTTTAGAGAGAAAATAAAATTTTAATGTTTCATAAGACTCATTTAACAAAATCAAATTAAAATAAATATAAAAAAGAAAGAAAAAAGTTGGTTTTATTCTCCCTATAAATATCTTCACTCATAATATTATTGTTGTATCATCTTCAATTCTTCATCTTTATTACTCTAAGGTTATCTTAATTATTTGACTTTTATTGGTTGTTTCATCCATGTCTCATTTCTCCCTTTGTCTTTGTTTATCTTAATTCTTTATGTTCTTTTATGAGTTTTTTTTTTATATATTGTAAGATTTTGTTTGAGAGTTTGGAGGGAAAGAAAATGAAGGATTTTGAAAAAAAAGAAAGGATTAAGTAAAAAGAATAGAAATTTTTTGATTGAAAAGAATTTTGAGGGTTTATTTTTATTTATAACACAAAATTCTCTAATTTAAAAAATTCAAAATTTATATTAGTGGAGAGTTTTAGAGAGGTTAGACAAATTGCTCAAATATAATTTTGTTATATTATTTCAAAAATTTAAAAGTTTAATGATAGGGAAAGTTACTCAAATATAATTTTTATTGTTATACTATTTCAAAAATTAAAATATATTAATGATACGCATTTTTTTTAATATTTTATATCAATTTTTTTCAAAAGATTTCTCTTCATTTATGAAAAAACTTATTTTTGAAACTATTTCTTCCTCTACCCTCCAAACAAAATCTAAATATTTGTCTATCTATATTATTTTATATAGTTCATTTTATATATTTATTTTAATTCTAGCTATATAATTGTTGCTTTTTAGGTTGGATGTTTAAAGCATGGTTGAGTGATTGATCTATTTGAGGATTTATGGAGGTATTTCATATCCATTATTTTTGTTTCATTTATTTATAATTATATCTCTCAATCACAATTAATAATATAATGTTTGATTTAATTTGTTAACAAAACTATTTTTTTATAAATAACGGTTGGAGGAAGTTGCCTGAATCCCTCGCTGCTGGTTTGACTACGTGGTAATGCGTGGAGCGGACTTAATAACGACTACCGGAAACGTTATTAGGCCTAGTGTGACCGGGCACTAGTCGGACTATATGAGGTGCTAGGCCTGTTCGGCCATAATGTAGCGTTGGGCCTGCTCGGCCCAGACCAGAACAATTTTTTTAATATTGATGTGAATACAAGAATGACTCCTCTATTTTGATTCTCTTCGTCCGTCTCTTCAATATTCAACAAAATTTGGCCAAATTAGCCCGACGTCAAGATTTGCTATCGCTCAGGGAGAGAGAAATATATATATGAAGTATATGTAGACAATTTGAAAAACTTAAAAAACATGTATTACCTAGTAATCCAATATAGAGGAGGTTGTGGAACCATGTCAAATTTCAATATTATTATGTTGGATAGAATGTCTCGATTCGAAAGTAAAAATTAATAATTGTGTGTGAATTTCATGAAATTATTACCATAATTTTTACATACAAAAAATAAATAAATTCCTCAAAAACCCCGTTCATATTCTAGAATTTGAACACTTAACAATACACCTATAATTTGAGCACTTAAAAATACACTATAGATTCGGTTATTAGAATATCCCTCATAACCCAGTGGCGGAGCCAAAAAATTTATAAAGCCCTGGCAAAAATTTAAAGGCGGCAAAATCATAAAGTTCCAAATTTTGAATCAAAATCATAAATAGTACTAAATCAGCTAATCACAAACCTATTAAATGTGGTTGTCTTTCCTATCTATCTTTGCTCACGCCTGTTTCTTTGTTTTAGTGCTCTGAAAACACTTATAGTGTTAAAATCATAAAACATGGAGACGAGAAAAACAGAAATTAGAAATTCGAAAGAAGGATTTGAAAGACTAAAATGAGGGGATTAACTTACCGAAATATCCAAAACAAGGATTTGACTCAAAACAATAAAGAAACAAACTCTTCTATCTACTATTATTTCTAAGTCTCGCTATTATATAGAAAAAGTATAGCTATAGAAACGGAAAATATAAAAAATTTAATAAAAGGGTAGGACAATGGAACTAATAATGAATTTCATATGTACACTCTAAAATTCCTTTCAAAGTTAAATGTATACAAATTTCAATCTATTAGTGAATCTTCTGAAACCAAGCATATTAAATTCATTGCTTCAATTTTGTTCATCTATTCACTTTTATTCTTAGAAATATAAAAGCTAAATTTTTTAAAGGTTCAACTATTTTCCCTTTTCACACGCATTATATGTATGAGCATAAAAAATCATGTCAATAACTCCATAAGCACGTAAGCATCAAATTTATGTAGAGTATTAAGTTGTTGATAAAATCACATTCAAGTGATGACAGTAGCAATAAAGCTCAGTGAACAAAACTTAAAATTAATTTTAACAAGGTTCAGTAAACAACAAAATGGTTAGTAAAAGAAAAAAATGACTCAAGCAGAGATATCTAAACACTAGGAAAAGATTCAAGCAGAGATATCTAAGCACCAGGAAAAGATTCAAGCAGAGATATCTAAGCATTACCAACCAAAGTTCAGTAAACAACAAAATGATTAGGTTTGAAAAGAGTTGAGCAGGGTAGATGAAAAAAATCTACATGACATTGGAAGACTTGACATCTTTCGCAATTAAGTGCAATGTTCAATAAGAAATTGTTGAGCTCTCGAGGCGCAAATAAAACCAGGCATGTGGATGAAGTTATTTAATAAAGGTAGTACATGGCTGCAACAAAAGCTACTCGGTATATTAAATTGAAATAAACAGAATAAGCATATATGAAACAACACATTCATGAAACAACAACATCATAACTTTTATGTATATTAAATTGAATGAAGGAATATACATGGTTCATTATAAAACATGTTTCATCTGTAAACACTGTAAAACTACTCACAGATGAAAGTAAATCCACATAATCAACAAAAGCAAAAATAAGATAAAGAAAGGAGAATTTCGGTTCAGAACTTTTACCGAACACTTGATGGGCAAAGCGCGAAACTATAAATTCGACTTCATTTCTCCATTAATTCGTCAAGCACAACCTGCAACAACAACAAATAACGACACAACAAGAATGTCGTAGCTAGAATCGAACCGAAAAAGAAATAAAAATAAGAATGAATGAAGTTACGGTGTTCGTCGGAATGGTGTTGCAGAGGATGCTCATGGAAGATCTCCGCCGCAGGATAGTGAAGCGTGGTAAGGCGGAGCCCGGGCAGCTGCCCTACCTGGCCGAGCGTTGTTCGGCCTAGAAGAGGTGTTGGGCATGTTCGGCCAAAATGTAGCATTGGGCCTGCTCGGTCCAGACCAGAACAATTTTTTTAATATTGATGTGAATACAAGAATGACTCCTCGATTTTGATTCTCTTTGTCCATCTCTTCAAAATTCAACAAAATTTGCCCAAATTAGATCGACGTCAAGATTTTCTATCGCTCAGGGAGAGAGAAATATATATTTGAAGTATATGTAGACAATTTGAAAAACTTAAAAAACATGTATTACCTAGTAATCAAATAGGGAGGAGGTTGTGGAACCATGTCAAATTTCAATATTATTATGTTGGATAAGATGTCTCGATTTGAAAGCAAATTCTCATAATTGTGTGTGAATTTCATGAAATTATTACCATAACTTTTACATACAAAATATAAATAAATTTCTCAAAAACCCTGTTCATATTCTAGAATTTGAACACTTAAGAATACACCTATAATTTGAGCACTTAAAAATACACTATAGATTCTGTTATTAGAATATCCCTATTAACCCACAAATTTATCATCTTATTATTTACCCACGATATTGTCGTTTCTAAATTAATTAGAAATGAAAAGCAATGGACAAATAGAAAGTGAGAGACTTTGTGGAAAAATTACACTTGTGATTTTTTTAATTGAAAATAGTGGTTGTTGGTTATTCAAATATACAAAATACAATATTATTGAATATAATAGTAAAACAAAATGTACCAATATGTTATATGATTTTCTTATTTTAGCAACAAAAGATTTTACTAACTACATATTATAAATGGGACGATCATGAATAGAGGTTTTGGTTGTACTACATGTTATATTAACCTCTTTCAAAATATATCTTTAGAGAGGAATTAACTTTTAATGTTTCATAAGACTCATTTAACAAAATCAAATTAAAATAAATATAAAAAAGAAAGAAAAAAGTTGGTTTTATTCTCCCTATAAATATCTTCACTCATAATATTGTTGTTGTATCATCTTCATCTTTATTACTTTAAGGTTATCTTAATTATTTTACTTTTATTGTTAGTTTCATTCCATGTCTCATTTCTCCCTTTGTCTTTGTTTATCTTAATTCTTTATGTTCTTTTATGAGTTTTTTTAATATATTGTAAGATTTTGTTTGAGAGTTTGGAGGGAAAGAAAATGAAGGATTTTGAAAAAAAAAAAAAAGGATTAAGTAAAAAGAATAAAAAAATTTTGATTGAAAAGAATTTTGAGGGTTTATTTTTATTTATAACACACAAAATTCTCTAATTTAAAAAATTCAAAATTTATATTAGAGGAGAGTTTTAGAGAGGTTAGACAAATTGCTCTAATATAATTTTGTTATATTATTTCAAAAATTTAAAACGTTGATGATAGGGAAAATTACTCAAATATAATTTTTATTGTTATACTATTTCAAAAATTAAAATATATCAATGATAGGCATTATTTTATTATTTTATATCTATTTTTTTCAAAAGATTTCTCTTCATTTATGAAAAAACTTATTTTTGAAACTATTTCTTCCTCTACCCTCCAAACAAAATCTAAATATTTGTCTATCTATATTATTTTATATAGTTCATTTTATATATTTATTTTAATTCTAGCTATATAATTGTTGCTTTTTAGGTTGGATGTTTAAAGCATGGTTGAGTGATTGATCTATTTGAGGATTTGATCTATTTGAGGATTTATGAAGGTATTTCATCTCCATTATTTTTGTTTCATTTATTTATAATTATATCTCTCAATCACAATTAATAATATAATGTTTGATTTAATTTGTTAACAAAACTATTTTTTTATAAATAACGGTTGGAGGAAGTTGCCTGAATCCCTCGCTGCTGGTTTGATTACGTGGTAATGCGTGGAGCGGACTTAATAACGACTACCGGAAAAGTTATTAGGCCTAGAGTGACCGGGCTCTAGTCGGACTATATGAGGTGCTAGGCCTGTTCGGCCATAATGTAGCGTTGGGCCTGCTCGGCCCAAACCAGAACAATTTTTTTAATATTGATGTGAATACAAGAATGACTCCTCTATTTTGATTCTCTTCGTCCGTCTCTTCAATATTCAACAAAATTTGGCCAAATTAGCCCGACGTCAAGATATGCTATCGCTCAGGGAGAGAGAAATATATATTTGAAGTATATGTAGACAATTTGAAAAACTTAAAAAACATGTATTACCTAGTAATCCAATATGGAGGAGGTTGTGGAACCATGTCAAATTTCAATATTATTATGTTGGATAGAATGTCTCGATTCGAAAGAAAAAATTAATAATTGTGTGTGAATTTCATGAAATTATTACCATAATTTTTACATACAAAAAATAAATAAATTCCTCAAAAACCCCGTTCATATTCTAGAATTTGAACACTTAACAATACACCTATAATTTGAGCACTTAAAAATACACTATAGATTCGGTTATTAGAATATCCCTCATAACCCAGTGGCGGAGCCAAAAAATTTATAAAGCCCGGGCAAAAATTTAAAGGCGGCAAAATCATAAAGTTCCAAATTTTGAATCAAAATCATAAATAGTACTAAATCAGCTAATCACAAACCTATTAAATGTGGTTGTCTTTACTATCTATCTTTGCTCACGCCTGTTTCTTTGTTTTAGTGCTCTGAAAACACTTATAGTGTTAAAATCATAAAACATGGAGGAAAGAAAAAAAATTAGAAATTCGAAAGAAGGATTTGAAAGACTAAAATGAGGGGATTAACTTACCGAAATATCCAAAAGAAGGATTTGACTCAAAACAATAAAGAAACAAACTCTTCTATCTACTATTATTTCTAAGTCTCCCTATTATATAGAAAAGGTATAGCTATAGAAACGGAAAATATAAAAAATTTAATAAAAGGGTAGGACAATGGAACTAATAATGAATTTCATATGTACACTCTAAAATTCCTTTCAAAGTTAAATGTAGATAAATTTCAATCTATTAGTGAATCTTCTGAAACCAAGCATCTTAATTTAATTGCTTCAATTTTGTTCATCTATTCACTTTTATTCTTAGAAATATAAAAGCTAAATTTTTTAAAGGTTCAACTATTTTCCCTTTTCACACGCATTATATGTATGAGCATAAAAAATCATGTCAATAACTCCATAAGCACGTAAGCATCAAATTTATTTAGAGTATTAAGTTGTTGATAAAATCACATTCAAGTGATGGCAGTAGCAATAAAGCTCAGTGAACAAAACTTAAAATTAATTTTAACAAGGTTCAGTAAACAACAAAATGGTTAGTAAAAGAAAAAAATTACTCAAGCAGAGATATCTAAACACCAGGAAAAGATTCAAGCAGATATATCTAAGCACCAGGAAAAGATTCAAGCAGAGATATCTAAGCATTACCAACCAAAGTTCAGTAAACAACAAAATGATTAGGTTTGCAAAGAGTTGAGCAGGGTAGATGAAAAAAATCTACTTGACATTGGAAGACTTGACATCTTTCGCAATTAAGTGCAATGTTCAATAAGAAATTGTTGAGCTCTCGAGGCGCAAATAAAACCAGGGATGTGGATGAAGTTATTTAATAAAGGTAGTACATGGCTGCAACAAAAGCTACTCGGTATATTAAATTGAAATAAACAGAATAAGCATATATGAAACAACACATTCATGAAACAACAACATCATAACTTTTATGTATATTAAATTGAATGAAGGAATATACATGGTTCATTATAAAACATGTTTCATCAGTAAACACTGTAAAACTACTCACAGATGAAAGTAAATCCACATAATCAACAAAAGCAAAAATAAGATAAAGAAAGGAGAATTTCGGTTCAGAACTTTTACCGAACACTTGATGGGCAAAGCGCGAAACTATAAATTCGACTTCATTTCTCCATTAATTCGTCAAGCACAACCTGCAACAATAACAAATAACGACACAACAAGAATGTCGTAGCTAGAATCGAACTGAAAAAGAAATAAAAAGAAGAATGAATGAAGTCATGGCCTTCGTCGGAAGGGTGTTGCAGAGGATGGTCATGGCATATCTCCAGCGCGGGATGGTGATGCATGGTCTGGCGGAGCCTGGGCAGCTGCCCTACCTGGGCGGGCGATGTTCGGCCTAGATGAGGTGCTGGGCCTGTTCGGTCATAATGTAGCATTGGGCCTGCTCGGCCCTTACCAGAACAATTTTTTTAATATTGATGTGAATACAAGAATGACTCCTCGATTTTGATTCTCTTTGTCCATCTCTTCAAAATTCAACAAAATTTGCCCAAATTAGATCGACGTCAAGATTTTCTATCGCTCAGGGAGAGAGAAATATATATTTGAAGTATATGTAGACAATTTGAAAAACTTAAAAAACATGTATTACCTAGTAATCAAATAGGGAGGAGGTTGTGGAACCATGTCAAATTTCAATATTATTATGTTGGATAAGATGTCTCGATTTGAAAGCAAATTCTCATAATTGTGTGTGAATTTCATGAAATTATTACCATAACTTTTACATACAAAACATAAATAAATTTCTCAAAAACCCTGTTCATATTCTAGAATTTGAACACTTAAAAATACACCTATAATTTGAGCACTTAAAAATACACTATAGATTCTGTTATTAGAATATCCCTATTAACCCACAAATTTATCATCTTATTATTTACCCACGATATTGTCGTTTCTAAATTAATTAGAAATGAAAAGCAATGGACAAATAGAAAGTGAGAGACTTTGTGGAAAAATTACACTTGTGATTTTTTTAATTGAAAATAGTGGTTGTTGGTTGTTCAAATATACAAAATACAATATTATTGAATATAATAGTAAAACAAAATGTACCAATATGTTATATGATTTTCTTATTTTAGCAACAAAAGATTTTACTAACTACATATTATAAATGGGACGATCATGAATAGAGGTTTTGGTTGTACTACATGTTATATTAACCACCTTCAAAATATATCTTTAGAGGGGAATTAACTTTTAATGTTTCATAAGACTCATTTAACAAAATCAAATTAAAATAAATATAAAAAAGAAAGAAAAAAGTTGGTTTTATTCTCCCTATAAATATCTTCACTCATAATATTGTTGTTGTATCATCTTCATCTTTATTACTTTAAGGTTATTTTAATTATTTTACATTTATTGTTAGTTTCATTCCATGTCTCATTTCTCCCTTTGTCTTTGTTTATCTTAATTCTTTATGTTCTTTTATGAGTTTTTTTTAATATATTGTAAGATTTTGTTTGAGAGTTTGGAGGGAAAGAAAATGAAGGATTTTGAAAAACAAAAAAAAGGATTAAGTAAAAAGAATAAAAAAAAATTGATTGAAAAGAATTTTGAGGGTTTATTTTTATTTATAACACACAAAATTCTCTAATTTAAAAAATTCAAAATTTATATTAGAGGGGAGTTTTAGAGAGGTTAGACAAATTGCTCTAATATAATTTTGTTATATTATTTCAAAAATTTAAAACGTTGATGATAGGGAAAATTACTCAAATATAATTTTTATTGTTATACTATTTCAAAAATTAAAATATATTAATGATAGGCATTATTTTATTATTTTATATCTATTTTTTTCAAAAGATTTCTCTTCATTTATGAAAAAACTTATTTTTGAAACTATTTCTTCCTCTACCCTCCAAACAAAATCTAAATATTTGTCTATCTATATTATTTTATATAGTTCATTTTATATATTTATTTTAATTCTAGCTATATAATTGTTGCTTTTTAGGTTGGATGTTTAAAGCATGGTTGAGTGATTGATCTATTTGAGGATTTGATCTATTTGAGGATTTATGGAGGTATTTCATCTCCATTATATTTGTTTCATTTATTCATAATTATATCTCTCAATCACAATTAATAATATAATGTTTGATTTAATTTGTTAACAAAACTATTTTTTTATAAATAACGGTTGGAGGAAGTTGCCTGAATCCATCGCTGCTGGTTTGACTACGTGGTAATGCGTGGAGCGGACTTAATAACGACTACCGGAAACGTTATTAGGCCTAGTGTGACCGGGCACTAGTCGGACTATATGAGGTGCTAGGCCTGTTCGGCCATAATGTAGCGTTGGGCCTGCTCGGCCCAGACCAGAACAATTTTTTTAATATTGATGTGAATACAAGAATGACTCCTCTATTTTGATTCTCTTCGTCCGTCTCTTCAATATTCAACAAAATTTGGCCAAATTAGCCCGATGTCAAGATTTGCTATCGCTCAGGGAGAGAGAAATATATATTTGAAGTATATGTAGACAATTTGAAAAACTTAAAAAACATGTATTACCTAATAATCCAATATGGAGGAGGTTGTGGAACCATGTCAAATTTCAATATTATTATGTTGGATAGAATGTCTCGATTCGAAAGAAAAAATTAATAATTGTGTGTGAATTTCATGAAATTATTACCATAATTTTTACATACAAAAAATAAATAAATTCCTCAAAAACCCCGTTCATATTCTAGAATTTGAACACTTAACAATACACCTATAATTTGAGCACTTAAAAATACACTATAGATTCGGTTATTAGAATATCCCTCATAACCCAGTGGCGGAGCCAAAAAATTTATAAAGCCCGGGCAAAAATTTAAAGGCGGCAAAATCATAAAGTTCCAAATTTTGAATCAAAATCATAAATAGTACTAAATCAGCTAATCACAAACCTATTAAATGTGGTTGTCTTTCCTATCTATCTTTGCTCACGCCTGTTTCTTTGTTTTAGTGCTCTGAAAACACTTATAGTGTTAAAATCATAAAACATGGAGACGAGAAAAACAAAAATTAGAAATTCGAAAGAAGGATTTCAAAGACTAAAATGAGGGGATTAACTTACCGAAATATCCAAAAGAAGGATTTGACTCAAAACAATAAAGAAACAAACTCTTCTATCTACTATTATTTCTAAGTCTCGCTATTATATAGAAAAGGTATAGCTATAGAAACGGAAAATATAAAAAATTTAATAAAAGGGTAGGACAATGGAACTAATAATGAATTTCATATGTACACTCTAAAATTCCTTTCAAAGTTAAATGTAGACAAATTTCAATCTATTAGTGAATCTTCTGAAACCAAGCATATTAAATTCATTGCTTCAATTTTGTTCATCTATTCACTTTTATTCTTAGAAATATAAAAGCTAAATTTTTTAAAGGTTCAACTATTTTCCCTTTTCACACGCATTATATGTATGAGCATAAAAAATCATGTCGATAACTCCATAAGCACGTAAGCATCAAATTTATTTAGAGTATTAAGTTGTTGATAAAATCACATTCAAGTGATGGCAGTAGCAATAAAGCTCAGTGAACAAAACTTAAAATTAATTTTAACAAGGTTCAGTAAACAACAAAATGGTTAGTAAAAGAAAAAAATTACTCAAGCAGAGATATCTAAACACCAGGAAAAGATTCAAGCAGAGATATCTAAGCACCAGGAAAAGATTCAAGCAGAGATATCTAAGCATTACCAACCAAAGTTCAGTAAACAACAAAATGATTAGGTTTGAAAAGAGATGAGCAGGGTAGATGAAAAAAATCTACTTGACATTGGAAGACTTGACATCTTTCGCAATTAAGTGCAATGTTCAATAAGAAATTGTTGAGCTCTCGAGGCGCAAATAAAACCAGGGATGTGGATGAAGTTATTTAATAAAGGTAGTACATGGCTGCAACAAAAGCTACTCGGTATATTAAATTGAAATAAACAGAATAAGCATATATGAAACAACACATTCATGAAACAACAACATCATAACTTTTATGTATATTAAATTGAATGAAGGAATATACATGGTTCATTATAAAACATGTTTCATCTGTAAACACTGTAAAACTACTCACAGATGAAAGTAAATCCACATAATCAACAAAAGCAAAAATAAGATAAAGAAAGGAGAATTTCGGTTCAGAACTTTTACCGAACACTTGATGGGCAAAGCGCGAAACTATAAATTCGACTTCATTTCTCCATTAATTCGTCAAGCACAACCTGCAACAACAACAAATAACGACACAACAAGAATGTCGTAGCTAGAATCGAACCGAAAAAGAAATAAAAAGAAGAATGAATGAAGTTACGGTGTTCGTCGGAATGGTGTTGCA
This sequence comes from Vicia villosa, assembly GCF_029867415.1. Classification (NCBI taxonomy): domain Eukaryota; kingdom Viridiplantae; phylum Streptophyta; class Magnoliopsida; order Fabales; family Fabaceae; genus Vicia; species Vicia villosa. Next base: position 54,515 of record NW_026706367.1, on the reverse strand, counting down.
GAGGATGCTCATGGAAGATCTCCGCCGCAGGATAGTGAAGCGTGGTAAGGCGGAGCCCGGGCAGCTGCCCTACCTGGCCGGGCGTTGTTCGGCCTAGAAGAGGTGTTGGGCATGTTCGGCCAAAATGTAGCATTGGGCCTGCTCGGTCCAGACCAGAACAATTTTTTTAATATTGATGTGAATACAAGAATGACTCCTCGATTTTGATTCTCTTTGTCCATCTCTTCAAAATTCAACAAAATTTGCCCAAATTAGATCGACGTCAAGATTTTCTATCGCTCAGGGAGAGAGAAATATATATTTGAAGTATATGTAGACAATTTGAAAAACTTAAAAAACATGTATTACCTAGTAATCAAATAGGGAGGAGGTTGTGGAACCATGTCAAATTTCAATATTATTATGTTGGATAAGATGTCTCGATTTGAAAGCAAATTCTCATAATTGTGTGTGAATTTCATGAAATCATTACCATAACTTTTACATACAAAATATAAATAAATTTCTCAAAAACCCTGTTCATATTCTAGAATTTGAACACTTAAAAATACACCTATAATTTGAGCACTTAAAAATACACTATAGATTCTGTTATTAGAATATCCCTATTAACCCACAAAGTTATCATCTTATTATTTACCCACGATATTGTCGTTTCTAAATTAATTAGAAATGAAAAGCAATGGACAAATAGAAAGTGAGAGACTTTGTGGAAAAATTACACTTGTGATTTTTTTAATTGAAAATAGTGGTTGTTGGTTGTTCAAATATACAAAATACAATATTATTGAATATAATAGTAAAACAAAATGTACCAATATGTTATATGATTTTCTTATTTTAGCAACAAAAGATTTTACTAACTGTTATGAAATTAACAAAAACTATATAGAGATCAAAAGATAGGAAGAGAAGAGAACAAGCAACATTGTATTATATTCTTCTCAAGGGTGAACTTTACATTGTAACATGAGTCTTATTTATAGAACCCAAGGGAGGTAGAAAATTAAGTACATTAAAGTGGAATAGGAAGATGAAGAATAAGAAGATGGATGGACATCCACTAACATAAATATTCATAACACTCCCCCTTGGATGTCCATTGAGGATATGCCTCGTTAAAACCTTACTAGAAAAAACCCAGTGGGAAAAATTCTAGTGAAGGAAAAAGAGTACAATATCCTTTGAATGTGAATTGCCTCGTTAAAAACCTTATCAGGAAAACCCAATGGGACAAAACCATGGTGAAGGGAAAAAGAGTGCAAAACATATGTATTTCTCCCCCTCATGCAGACATTTACATGTGAGACGATATTCTTTGTAGTCGTTGCTTAAAATTTCTTCTTAGAAGTGACTTCATGTAGTGCTAATAGTTATGCAGTATTTGATGAAGTTGTTGCCATGAGTTGTTTCTTGGATCTCCAAGAAATGGTTGTACCATCATATGTAAACAAATAACCTCTTTCTGATCTACCATTGTGAGAATCTGACAAGTAACCAGCATCTCTAAGATAACGAAGTATATGTTTGACTATGTTCAAATGTCTTCATGTAGGCGAATAATTGTATCTTGGTAATAGATTGACCACAAACGATATATCGAGATGTGTATAATTAGCAAGGTACATTAGTGCTCCAATTGCACTAAGATATGGTACTTCAGGACCAAACAATTTTTCTAATCATTTTCTTGAGGCCTGAAAGGATCTTTCTCTACATCTAATGATATAACAATCATTGGGGTAGTCAACGAATGAGATTTGTCCATATAGAAGTGTTTCAACACTTTTCTATATAATCTTCCTGATGTACAAATATTTCATTGTCCAAATTCTCAATTTGTAAGCCTAGACATAATTTTTGTTTTTCCTAGGTCCTTCATCTCAAACTCTTTCTTTAAGGAATTTATAGCTTTTGGAAGCTCTTCAGGAGTTCCAATAATATGTATGTCATTCACATAGATAACTAGTATTTCAAATTGTTTTCCACATCATTTTATGAAAATATAAGTACAAATTGAATTATTTGTATATCAATCCTTTAGTAAATATTCACTGTGGTGATTATACCACATGCGTCCAAATTGTTTCAACCCATAGAGAAACTTGTTCAATTTGATGGAGTAGTTTTCTCGAGATCAAAAACTATGTGCCTCTAGTATATTGAACCTTTCAGGAAGTTTCATGTAAATGTCACTATTAAGTGAACCATGTCATAACATCTATCATGTTCGAATTAAACCCTTCATGTGTTACAAGGATAATTAATTATCAAAAATAGATTGAATCCACTACAGGTGAATATGTTTTATCAAAATCAATCTTAAGTCTTTGTGAAAACAATTGAGCAATAAATCAAACTTTATATCATTCTTTTCTTTTTCACAAAAACTCATTTATATCCAATTAGTTTCACACCTTAAGGTATTCGGACTACAGGTCCAAAAGTGAGTCACTTGTAAAGTGAGTTTAATTCTTATTCAATTAAATATATTTATTTTGGCCAATTCTCACTTAGTCTACAATCTTTAATAGACTTTGACTCATGATCCTCGTTATCATTGACCACTTTTAGCGCTATATTGTATACAAAGACATTGTCAATATTGACTTTATTTGGTTATCTCAATTTCGGTTCCATTCCATTTCATCCATGACATAATTTATCGAGATCTCTTTATTTCATATTTCAAGTACTTGATTTGTTCTTCTGGAACTGAAAATTAAATTATGTCAAAGTGCTCTTAGCATTTTCATATCCTCACTTGGGTCATCTTTAGTTTTTTTTCTTAGTAGAGGACTTTTAACATTGGAACCAACTTTCATACCACGCTTCAGGCGCAACAACAACTCATTTGCAATATTCTATTATCCAATAGGAGAATCCACTTTGAGTGGAGTATTATCAGCTGATAATTTATTTCATAAACTTTGCAAATGAATAATATTTTGAACTTTTGGTTCATATTGATTTATACGAGGATCAAGACAACAATTTATTTTAAATTGTTCATTTGAACTTCTTGTTCATGATTTCAGTTGTTCATTTGAACTTCTTGTTCATGATTTCAGCTGCTTATTTGAACTTCTTGTTCATTATTTCGGGTGCTTATTCTCTCCCCCTAATATTGGGAAAATTAATTTATCAAGTGATAATCAGCGTACTGGGTTGCAATCAAGTATTTGATTATTTTCTCAAATTATATTCTCAAAATTGAGATTTATATTAATTATATTTTTCCAATATTCTTTCATGACTCATCTTAATGTATTATATTGGAGCAATTGGAATATACACAACACATCCAAATGTTCACTAAGATGAGAAATATTATAATAAATTAGGGAGGACTAAGATATAGTATCTTGTTGGCTTAATGCGAATAAATATCTTAGTATCATAGTTTGGGTGTTTCAAATATATAATTTAGAATTGATGATATCATAAGTATCAACCATATAATTAACTTTAGACGTCTAAAGAATGGATCTTCGGGTCCATTTTCTTTTTATGAACATATATTACATGATATTTAATATCAATTTTAATAATATATGTGATACTTATACAGGAATTTCTATAAAAAATTCAGAAAACAAGATCTTAGTCTAATTAGTTGAGAAAATAATTTCACAAATTTCTGGTTGTGAATAGAGACATATGCATGATATTTTAGTCGATGCAACAATTAATGTCATAAAAACGCATTTTCTCAAATTTTTATCTTCCTTTAGAAACACACAAAAATTGATTGGATTGAAGAAACTTCTAGTTCTTCAATACAAATTATTCGCATCGTATTATATCCTAGATGACCCAACCGGTTTTACCAACGACACATTTAAGTGTAATTTGTAAACTACTGGTTTACAATGACACATGCTTCAATTGTACTATAAGTTTAGTACAAGCCCGGGGAAAAGACGGTAGCTTTTCTATTACATATTTTCTGTCCAAATTGTGTTGTGCAATACAAAGATATTTGATACCTCCAATATAATTCAAAATCAATATAATAGTATTTTATTATTAAACACTTTAATCATACACATGCATATGAACATATTATCATATAATTATCAAACAATTATCCCTTATAAAATTATATCTTCATATAACTAATTTGTTTTGCTATCCTTCAGAGATGTTTGATAAGTTCTTCAGGAACTATATAAATAATTTGTTATAAACAATGATCTAAAAAATATAATAATCCTTATGGGATGAATTAAAATTATGTGTGTCATTCTTCCGGAATGACAATTTTTTAATGAGCATATTACAAATTATAAATTTTTAGATCAAAACAAAAATTAAGATGAATTACATCGGTGATTCGAAAGTAAAGTAATCTCTCTTAGCCAATGGCATATAAATATTTAACTATGACAATTAGAGGAGCCACAAATTTCATCTAATATCTATTGGGAGAAAAACAATATCTAAATAACACACGGGATATGACATTTGCGATTTCACAATATAACACAAATTTTCTTATAATCATTGGCATGAAAAATATAAAACCATGACATATAAAAATTCAGACAATAATTAAGAAAAAAAATGTTCGACATTATCAAGAAGATGAAATATAGATTTATAATTATAATTAAGAAATAGTTTATAGTCTAACAAATTTAATAAGTTTTTAACATGGCCAAATGCTAGAAAATTACAATAATTAAAAAATATAGTTATCCTTCTGGAATACTTCACTATTATTGATCCAATCCATCTAGAATTCGATGATATATGTGATGCAATTATTTTTCAAATTTTTAACATAATAGATGCAATCCTTCTAGGATATGTTATCAGTATAGATGCAATCCTTCTGGGATTCATTAATATCATGATGGAATTCTTCTAATATTCTAGATACAACATTTTAAGGTGTGAGAAATTCTTATTTTAAAATTTTAACTCTTCGGGAATTATATATCACAAATGATCCTTGTAGTGATAAAAAGAAACAATTACTTGCATAATCCTTCTAGGAAGCTCAACAAAATCCCTTCAAAGTCATGTCACAAATATTCACATTGATTAAGAAAAATAATTCTTTAAGCAATCCTCCTGAGATATCTTAACATTAGCTTAAGAGATGTTTTTTTTTTTGTGTAGTTCTTCAGGAACTCAATCACAATCACAATGTTTTTTATGGTTCTCCAGGAACTCAATCACATTTTGTAGTTCTTCGGGAACTCAATCACAAATCTTTTACTAATAAAAATAATAATATTTATAATCCTTCTGGGATGCACGCTATTCATGCAATTCTTCAAGAATGCATGAAAATTACAATTGATGTTTGCATAAAAATTGAATAATCATTCTTTGAGCAATCCTTCAGGGATGCTTCAAGAACTTATCGGTGATAGACAACGTTAAAAATATAATTGTGTTAATTAAACAAAATTTCCAATGAAATTTTATACAAAAACATAATAGAATAACACGCTAAAATTTAATCTATAAGATGAAGAAAAATCTTAAAAACTTACTCGAAAGGGAAGAGACATGATTATGCAAATTGATCATAAAATCGCTCACACAGTAGAGTTTCGTGCTGATAACGTGTTATGAAATTAACAAAAACTATATAGAGATCAAAAGAAAGGAAGAGAAGAGAACAAGCAACATTGTATTATATTCTTCTCAAGGGTGAACTTTACATTGTAACATGAGTCTTATTTATAGAACCCAAGGGAGGTAGAAAATTAAGTACATTAAAGTGGAATAGGAAGATGAAGAATAAGAAGATGGATGGACATCCACTAACATAAATATTCATAACACTAACTACATATTATAAATGGGACGATCATGAATAGAGGTTTTGGTTGTACTACATGTTATATTAACCACCTTCAAAATATATCTTTAGAGGGGAATTAAGTTTTAATGTTTCATAAGACTCATTTAACAAAATCAAATTAAAATAAATATAAAAAAGAAAGAAAAAAGTTGGTTTTATTCTCCCTATAAATATCTTCACTCATAATATTGTTGTTGTATCATCTTCATCTTTATTACTTTAAGGTTATCTTAATTATTTTACTTTTATTGTTAGTTTCATTCCATGTCTCATTTCTCCCTTTGTCTTTGTTTATCTTAATTCTTTATGTTCTTTTATGAGTTTTTTTTAATATATTGTAAGATTTTGTTTGAGAGTTTGGAGGAAAAGAAAATGAAGGATTTTGAAAAAAAAAAAAGGATTAAGTAAAAAGAATAAAAAAATTTTGATTGAAAAGAATTTTGAGGGTTTATTTTTATTTATAACACACAAAATTCTCTAATTTAAAAAATTCAAAATTTATATTAGAGGAGAGTTTTAGAGAGGTTAGACAAATTGCTCTAATATAATTTTGTTATATTATTTCAAAAATTTAAAACGTTGATGATAGGGAAAATTACTCAAATATAATTTTTATTGTTATACTATTTCAAAAATTAAAATATATTAATGATAGGCATTATTTTATTATTTTATATCTATTTTTTTCAAAAGATTTCTCTTCATTTATGAAAAAACTTATTTTTTGAAACTATTTCTTCCTCTACCCTCCAAACAAATCTAAATATTTGTCTATCTATATTATTTTATATAGTTCATTTTATATATTTATTTTAATTCTAACTATATAATTGTTGCTTTTTAGGTTGGATGTTTAAAGCATGGTTGAGTGATTGATCTATTTAAGGATTCGATCTATTTGAGGATTTATGGAGGTATTTCATCCCCATTATTTTTGTTTCATTTTATTATAATTATATCTCTCAATCACAATTAACAATATAATGTTTGATTTAATTTGTTAACAAAACTAATTTTTTATAAATAAAATACCAAAAATGAAAAATTAAGCAAAAAATATTTTGAATAATTTACCACTCTTAAAAATAAAATAAGATAAACATAAAATTAATTGAAAAATAAAATCATAAACATTAAATATTGAAGAGGAAATAAAAGCAAGTATAATAGATTAAAGAAATACTATACATTCTTTTTTTAAAACCATATTTTTAGTTTATAAAAGCATCAAAGTAAACTTATTTGGTTACTTTTATTTGAAAATATATAGTTTTTCTTACTAATTTATTAAGTTTAATTATAAGCAATTCAAAATAATTTAAAAATTTATCTTTTTTCTCTTAATTTAATCCAATTATTTTAATTTAAAATCTACATATTTATATTATTTAATATTTATTTACTAATTCAATTATTAATTCTCCTAGTTAATCTTTGAATAATATATCCTGATTTTTTTACTAATTAATTTTATAAAGGCTTGAGAAAATATAATAGTACTTTTTAGTAATAAAATATATAATAGTATTATTATATGAATTTTATATATTTTGCCGGTGTAACACCCCATACATAACTGACTAGTATATTATGCATGAAACGTTAAAATTGATATTGAGTACATACAAAAGCTATAGTTATATAAAGATCCATATAAAATACAACATGAAACTCTACTAAGAAGCATAATACATGAGTCTTCAATGGATCTTGCACAGCGGAATGTCAAAACCAACGAGGTCTTCGAGCCAACACCACTTCCAAGTCTTCAGTCCAAACCTGCTACTGACCAAACACCACTAAACTGCACCTGAAAAAAATATAAGTTGATTGGGGTGAGATTACTAAATCTCAGTGAGTCCTCCTATCCTATGGGTCCACTCGGTTCTACAGGGTACATGCATCACAAACCGAATCCACCATTGATCCGGGGTTCAACCTCACATCCGGTACAAGTACGGAGCAAACACATGAATCATCCACCATAGGAGTCATCATATCACAAGTACACAAATAGTACAACAAACACGTATGCAGACCCATACCCATGTACGGGGAATCCAGAAGTGGTAACAACCAAACTACCAAGGCTGCACGCACACCCTCGGTGGGTTCACCCATGCCTATTTGTCAAGAGACTTGCACAAGCACCCTGCAAGAGTGATTAAATGGGTTCACACAAGCCTACTTGGCTGCGAGATGACCTTGCCTAAGAGGCGACACCATCCCATTAACCATCTGTACGCACGTGGTGTTAACAGCAAGTGCAACACGCCGTCTCGACGCATGAGCCCATCCGGGTAGGAACCTAATGATGTAGCCTACATGGCATCACTAGAGATGGTTTACCTGTTATGCGTAGGCTTACTTAGCCGCATAACGCCATCATACCGAGCACGCGAGTGTGTATACAGCAAGTGAGTAAAATGCCTCCAGACCCTCACAAGCATACTGCAACGGTAGTTCAGGTGTGTTAATCATACCAAGAACGCCAATGTGTTAACAGCAAGTGAGTAAAACCCCGTACGGAAACTCACGAGCACATCGCAATGGTAATTGGAAACTAGTCCATATACAATGGTGCCTTACCACCTAGTAGTGGCCCACTTCGATTCTAGCATACCACACGCATAACAAGCGTCAATCACACAATACAATCAATCCCGGATGTTTAACCGAAACAACAGGAATTAATGATCATTATCACACAAGACATCATGCCACAAACAAACAACCATCTCCGAACGTCAATCGAACGAACGGATAACATAATATGGTCATCATAAAGCATATTAACATAATGCATTAATTAATGATCCACATATTGAGAATCAACACATCCATGATTATTAACAGCATTAACATGTTCAAATATAAGTTAAACAAGTCTCACACGCCTAAGGAGGCGTTCGGTTCTCTATTCGGAACAAAACTGCTCTCGAGGGAATTAGTAATGTAAAATCTCGCCCGACGAGATTCACTAAGTGGGGTTCTAACATTATCAAATCAAACATTCTGGTTTGGGGACCTATTTCATTAGATAGTACATGTCGCTAGCTTTCCAACGATATAAAGTTTGCGCGAAACGGACTTACGACGCAAAAGTTGTGAATTTCTGAAGTTTTGGAAAATTTGCCCAACAGCAATGTAACGGGTTACATGAATCATGTAACCGGTTACATCACTGTAAAACTGCGTTTTTCACCCTTTTTCACACATGTAACCGGTTACGTCAACCATGTAACCGGTTACATGACTGACAGTCCCAAAAATCTGCATTTTATCAGTCCCTAACCAAAACCAATCCCAATCCAAATACCTATAACATTCCAAATACGAGTATCATCATATTTTAGCAATCTATAGCATGCAAATGATCATAAGAACACATATTTGATCAATTAAATCACATACTACCAGCAATTATCACATAAACATGTTTTATCATCATAGATTCATGGATCATTCTCACAATTCCCTAACCCCAATTCTAACCCTTGCATGCTAATTCCCCAAGTCACTATCTAAGGACTCACCTTGCATCAATGGAGCTTTGGATGATGAACATGCTGCAATTGAGCTCCTCACTTGACCAAAACTCCAACTCCAAATTCATCAAACCCGTATCCACTCTTTAACACACAATCAGCATGCATGTCCCAACTTCAAGCTAAATTTTCTCCTCCAAAACAGAAGCTATGAACGCGAACCATAGGTGCAAATTGAAGAGAAATTCGTTAGCTTTCCAATGGGACCAGAATCGTTACGATCGGAGTTACGAGTTAAGAGATATACCTGATTTAATGGAGCTGTATCAAGAGTTGCGAAAATGCAAAGGATGAACATGATTTTCTTCTTTCTCCCACTTGCTACTAAGTCCCTCTTTCCAAAAATCTGATTTGTAACAACTAACCAACCAAACATGCCCTTAAGCCCATGCAATAGAGTTAAATGTCCATAATGCCCTCCAACTAAGTGGTAATTACCAATATGCCACTTAGTTGGATTCTAACTAATCCACCATAATAATACACATTTCTTCTTAGTATCTCTTAATTATGCTTAGATTAATGTGGGATATTACAGCCGGGACTCAAGCCTCGCATACATTAAGGTTCTGTTTGATAAGTCAAGTTTTTGAGCTTATAGCTTATGTCTTATGTCTTATAAGCTCATATGATAATTTAGACCCGTTTGATAACGGTCTTTTCCTCACGAGCTTATAGCTTATTTTACTTGTTTATAGCTTATTTTCCAGACGCTATTTCAAATAGCGTTTTAGCTTATGTCTTATAGCTTATCATTTTTTCTTCCTTTTTTATCCTTATTATTTTAATTAAAATTCATTTTTAACCCTTATAATTTATTTTAATTTAAAATAAAATAAATATATATTAAATATCTTTTATGTCATTTTACATTTATAAGTTAATTGAACCACTAATTTTATCAAACACTTCAATTAGCTTATAAGCTATCAGTCTCAACCATCCGGTATAAGCTATAAGTCATCAGTCATCAGCCATCAGTCATAAGCTATAAGCTATCAGCTAGCTTATCAGTCAATCGTTATTTTTACCAAACAGACCCTAAATGTGCATGCTTATAGGTTGTGCCCTTTATGGTAAGAGATTTTTTTTTATAAGATTTACTTATAATATTTGATATACGATATTTTATATAACTAATTATTTTATTTGTATTCTAATTTAATATTGTTCAATTAAAATTTAAATATGTTTATCATATTTCAAAATAATAAATTTTACTTTTTATAATAATATTTTAATTAAATTTTAGAAAATTTTCATATTGCTAAGTTTTAATTTTTTTTTTATATTTTACATATAAATAAAAATAATTTTTGTTAAATAATGCAGGGAGATACATTTGACCGGAGAGTTTATGGAATTTTAAATCATGTAAGAAATCAAAAAAAGGGAAGTAAGTATTTAGTGTTTTTATTATATTTTTAATTTTATATGATATTAATAATATTAATAATAATATTAATAATAATAATAATAATAATAATAATAATAATAATAATAATAATTTTATAAAATATGTATTAGAGTGTTGTTTTGCATTTGTGGTTTGTGCTGCAATTGAAGCACTGCAGGCCGGAACCGGATACTTCTCTCACCACAAGATATTTACAATCATTTGGTTCAAGATGAAGAGACAAATGAGAAAGGTGTATCATTTCTGGAAACTCTAGATTGGATTAGGGATAATGGGTGTTTTTTAGAAGAGACATGTCCATATAGAGAAATATATGAAGCTCCAGGACAACGTCAGGTAACTTTTAATTTTCATTTAATTTCTTTTATGTATATTTCATAATAATTAAAGTTTTATTAAAATCACTGTAGGTAGTATTAAAAATTGTGACATTTATGCCTGTACCGCTTATTGATATTGAGTGGTATGTGAGACATAAAGGACCTGTCATGATCCAAATAGATTGGATAAGTGAAATGATAATCTGGAAAAAGTGGTAAATAAATTTTTATATTTTATTTACCAAAAAATAATTATACCATTTAATTTAATTTATTTTAATTATACTCACAGGATGTGGTATATTGTGCGCTAATTGATGCATCAGCTTTTGACATATTTGAAAGAGTCCTTATAGTAGGTTTTGGGCCAAACTATTGGATTGTTCAAAATTCACATGGAATTGAGTGGGCAAATAATGGATATGCTAAATTCACTCGTGAAATGGTTCATGGTAGATTCTTAATAAATAATGGGTGGGCACCTGTGGGAATTTCTTATGCATTTGATGAAGATGAGGATGAAGATGATGATGAAGAAGATGAGGATGATGATGAAGAAGATGATAGCGACAATTAATAAACCGTAATAGTTGTACTAATTAGGTGTATCACACTCTTAATTAGAAAGATTTATAACTTTATGACACTATTTATATTTATATTAATGTACATGCTGCACTCTTTTTTCCTTTTATCAATTTTATTATGTTGAAAATTTTTGATAAGGTTTTTAACGAGGCAGTCGTTTGGTCTTGAATTCCGTCTAATCCTTTAAAGAATTTTTTTTTAATTTTAATATACTTTATTTCAAATTTAAAAAATATATATTTTTATTAATATGTTCACATTAATACATTTTAAGTTTTCTTCGAAACTCTTATTTATTCTTAATTAATACCATTCATTATTTAAAAATATATATCTTTATTAATGTGTTGACAATACATTATAAGTTTTATTCTTAATTAATACCATTCATTATTTTTGTTGAATTTTTTTGTTATCAATATCGATTTAGTCTGGTTTAAAGGTAATTTTGGCATTAAGTGGTTTCAGCTCCCTTCCGATCGTAATTGTGGGAGATCGAACTGTGATCCTTCATATCAATTTCAGCGTCAATCACCACTGAGCCAACTAATAATTGGTTGCATTGGTTGCATGTTAGGAACTTTGAATGTAAAAGAAATCTAGGAATTTTCTATCATCATTATCATCTCATCCTTCTAAACTCAAGTTTTACCATTCAAGGTGGGGTTCCTTCGGGTTTAATTGGGATAGGCATTTAGGATTATTTTATTATGGGGTTGGGATTGAAATCTTTGCAAGCTTGGTTTCATGATCTGAATTGGTGTGATGATCTTTTTTATGTGAGCATGTTGAGGTCTATGAGTTGGAGATTGATCTCTTCTAGGCTTTAACTTTGAATAGTCATCCGAAATTGACAATTTCTTTATAGATCTTTTTGGTTTCTTGACAATCTCTAGCAAAATTTCATAAATGTCTCTATAATTCGGAGATACATCTTCGAAGACGTAAAAAATGATTATTTTGGAGATGCATCTCCGAAATCAAATTTTTTTTTTTAAAAAAGTGTTTTCAGATATGCATCCCTGAAATAACCCTTTTTTACGTCTTCAGAGATGCATCTCCAAATTATGCTGTGTTTTTATGTTATTTCAAAACAGTCACCCCTCATTTTATTTTACTCAAAACTTCAAAATTTCACCACCACACTCATTTCTCTAAACTTTCTACACAATCTAAAGTTGCTCTACAACATCAAAGGGTTCAAAGACTCACTAAAAGCTTCAAATAAATTGTAAGTTTCTAAATTTTATACTCAATCGAATTTAATCTTGTTAGGGGTGTTAGAAATTAACAAAATGTAGTTAGTTGAAGTTATTAGTAACATGTAGTAGTGTTTGGTTGGTAAAAATAGGATTTTTAATGGTCTAGGGCAAAAAATGGGGACTACAAAATGGAGTATCGCAGGCGTTTTCGGAAGTGCATTTCCAAAGTCACCTTTGACCAGTTTCAGAAATACACTTCCGAATTTAGTCTGATTTTATTTCTTAATTCATAATTGTTTCAACGTCTTATCTGGTGCAATTTTTTAAGGAGAATTTCAGGAAACCAGACACGACTTAGACATGGAAAGGAGACCCAGATGACATTGGCTCGACTCGAGAGGGCTGCACAACTAGCAGCGACATGGAAAGGAGACCCAGATGACATCGGCTCGACTCGAGAGGGCTGCACAACTAGCAGCGACATGGAAAGGAGACCCAGATGACATCGGCTCGACTTGAGAGGGCTGCCCGTCCAAATGGATAAGGCACATGTAGGTTCTTTATCTTGATCGAGAAGTCGGTTGGCTCGAGCGACTTCTTCCCTTGAGGTTGAGGTACGTGAGGATGAGGAGGAGGTGGGAGTTGAGGAGGAGGAGATACCCGATGTTCACCCTGAGCACAACGAGGATGATGCGGAGGAGGATGGCTACCCAGAAAGGCCTGCAGACACATCTGTGTTGATTTACTACCATGACCGGTTGTGTTTTTATTGCACTTTATAATTTATCTGTTTTTTATTTATGTTTTTATTGCACTTTCTTCTAACGGTTAAACTAACAATGTTTTTTGTTTTTGTTTTTGTTGTGACAGGAACAGGAGACCATAAAATCCATGAACCATGCGCGAAAAATATTTGATATGTTTAAATCACGGGCTCAGTGGTTTAATGATGTTGTAGTTGAGAGCGGATTTGGCGGGTTATGCATGACTGGATATAGTACCATTAGCCACGACATGCAGGGGGATTTTGTCGAACGCTGGTACAAGGAGGCGTCTTCTTTCCACTTTTCCGTTGGGAAGTTGATGATCACCCTTCACGATTGGGCCTGTCTGCTCCACCTGTCAATCAGAGGGAGGTTACTGGACCATTCTCAGATACAGAGGTTTGAGGCTATAAAGTGGATGGTGGACTATCTGGGTATGGATCCAAACATGGCGGATTATGAGTGTAGAGTGATGAGTGGGGCGCATATCCGATTCTCTGGCTGGAAAGAGCTTTATGAGAAACACTTGGTGGCGGCAGCGGAGTCTGAGGAGGCGAGTGGCAGGCTTTTTGTTGAGTATCACCGTGGTTGCGCTCTGCGGTGTTGGTTCATGTTCTTAGTAGGCACTGCACTTTTTGTAGACAAAAGTGCAACCTACGTCGACATGACTTATCTCCGGTACTTTATTGATCTGACTATAGTTCACGAGTGGAACTGGGGGGCCGCCATTATGGTATACTTATACCAGAAGCTGAATGAAGTCTCCAACTGGAGGACCAGACAATTGACTGAATCTTTCACACTCCTTACGGTAAATTTCTTTTTAATTATTTCACATTTAATTATGGTTCATATTTATTTTTAACATATTATCGTATTTGTGTTTCAAGGATGGATCATCTCATACTTCCACCGCATCCACGACTTCGACATTGATCCTGTGTACACTAACGCGACCGATGCGGCGATGTATAGGAGGCAGAGGAGGTGGCAGAGTGTCCGCGTTAGGCATACTCAATAGCAGTTGCCTATTTATGTTTTATTCATGACTTTTTTGTATTCGTGTTGTAATATTTTGACACTGAGCACTTACCCGTTGTTTACCCAGAAAAATGGTAAACAAACGCTAGTTTCCTTTTTAAAGGTTACTTTTGCGGAATCAACTAGAATATTCCAGGACTAATTGCTTTAATTTGTTTATTACGTGTATCTGGTTTATATTAAATGCAACAGTGACTTTAAAGTAAAAGTAAACACTGAAATTAAAGGCTTTAAGGTAAATAAAAGCAATGAAAGAGCAGTAAATGTGCACTGAAAATGAGATATAATGTAAAATGATTGTATAAATTAAACTGGTACGCATACGTACATTCCAAAGTTGCACTCGTCACTCATTATTGCACAGAGATTTGAGTTTATTTGTGTTTTGTAAAAAATGCGGACCCTAAACTGTTCCTATGGAACTTGCTTAAATAGTAAAAATAAAGTAACTACTACTAACGATCGACTGATTATCAGTCAACACGTGTCTTCGTCATGCAAGATCTTCAACTGTGAGACCTCCACGCGTCATGTGAAAACTGCCAGAAAACTGCTTGAAACTGCCTCTTAACTTCTGATGCCTTCCGACCTCAGTGCTATACTTAAACAAAACGTCTAAGTTTTTTCTGTTTGTTCTAGTCGAACATGCACATTGACTAATCCTAGTCGAACCTTGGTCAATGATGGTTTGTAGATAGTCGAACGTAAGCTCTGACTAAACAAGACCTTTTAGTCAGACTTTTCTCTTTAGATTCTTTAATAATCTCACCTGTTTTAGAGATTATTTACCATTATTTAATAAGTCGAAATCCTAGGGTAACACCCGTACAACTATTTTCGTATTTATAATATTGGTATTTATTCTAATTTACGTGTTATATTTTGTTGATTCTATTATATTTTATCGATTAATATAAAATATGAGATTAATCATTGTTTTGAAAAGAAAAAGAAAAACTCAAAGCATATTTCGGAGATGCTCGGCCCGAAACTGGTCTATGGGTGAATTCGGAGATGCATATCCAAAAACACTCAAAAAATGGAATTTTCAAAGATGCTTCTTCGAAATAATTAAAAATATAAATATGGGTAATTTTGGAGATGCATCTCCAAAATCTCTAAAATCAAAGGATATTTTAGAATTTTCAATAGAGATCTTCATCCTATGGGATCTAGAGAAAGTCCCGGAATTTCATTGCATGTAGGAAAATTGAGAGCTCACATGTTAAATCATCTAGAGTCACCTTGGTTTTATGTTGTGTCACCTTGGTTTTAGGAGACTGGCTGAAAACAAGTGGATTTTTGAAACAGAATAGAGTGGTAACCAGAAGTAAGTAATCGATTACCATGCGAGAAATTTTTTAATGTCGGTTGCACCTTTTAGGTAACCGATTACTTCTTGGAAAAATTATCCAAAAGCTACACAACATATGATGTAATCGACTACATACTCTAAAATCACTCCAAATTTTTTGTTCTATCTATTCCCTTTGAACCTAATTGAAGAATTTGAATTGATCATGTGTTGCCATGTTTATGCTCTATGTTAAAGAAACCGTAATATCATGTAGTTCACTTAAAGCATCACATTGATTTATATTGTAACAATTCAATAAAGGATCTCATTGATTTATGTGTTAGTTGTTCAATTAAATGGAAATAATTGAATTAGGTGAGAAACTCTAAAACTTTTCCAAGAGTGCATAGCCATGGAAAATGTGCAATGAGAATAGTCTGAAAGGAAATGGTTTGATTGAACTATGTGCAAAATAATGGCTAGCGGTATGCCTAGTATAGCTCGTAATTGAAGAGATTATTTGGAGTCATTGTTCACGTAAGTGCAAGATTTTATCAATTTAACATAAAAGATTGTTAATTCTTCATAGACCAATCGCCAAGTACTGCTGTCTATTACTATTGTGTTTATCTATCAACTCAAATTATTTGTTTGCGTAATTAAAAACTAACGGCTTAAAATTAATATTAATAACGAGAGATCAAAATGTAATTTTTGTCCAACGTTAATACTCATTCAAATTGAAATTTATTATTATACCTAACGAAGAGATATTTTCCAAAAAAAAATCAAGTTAGAGGTACCGCCAACTTTTGTGTGTCAGATGACGGATTTCGAACCGTAATTGTCCATTTCCATGCGTCTCCTTTTTAGAAGATGATATTTTCCCACTAAAAATATATTCTTAGGAGAAAAATTAACTTAAAGGAACCGTTCGCTTTCGCGTGTCCGTTATCAGATTCTAAACTTACAAACGTCTGTTTTAGTGTCCATTATAAGTATAAAATCACTTTTTGAAAATTAGTATTTTCTAAATTAGTTTAAAAAGCGCTTTTGCTGTATTTAAAAATTAATTTCCAATTTTTTTTAGTCAGATGACGTTTTCACTCTGTCGAGTTGAAATCGGTATCACGTTGTTTCTATTTTTGTAATAAATATTTAACATTAAAACCATAATCTTTTATATTCAAAAATAATTCTTATTATTAAGTTTAACATACGATTCATTATAGTATCGTCTATCATCGATATGACGGTCCTCGCATTCCGAACTCATTAGACTTAGGTTGACATGTTAAAAGCAATAAATAAATAGCTTATTTTCATGGCATTCATACTAAACATATTAAAATACAACATATAAATAGAGCCTAGAGCCTATAATGATGAGTGTATTGTGTATACTGAAATTGCTTCAAGAAAGATTTTATCCGGTACAATAAACTTGAAGTAATGCAGCAATAAATTTAAAATAAGCAGCAATAATAATATAATAAAAGGTTAATACTTATTTTCACCTCTGTCATATGGGGTAGGTTTGAAAAACTCTCCTGCCAAAAAAGAAGTTGCAAGAATTCCCCTAACATTTGAAGATTCTCTTGTTTTAAACCTTGTATAAAATTTGTTTTTAAAACCAACCTTGCCATTTGAAGATTCAGACATTTTAAACCCTATAATCTTGTAGATTATGTCATTTTAAACCCTCTGGAATATGACGGGCAAGGTTGATTTTACTAAACAAAATAATTTACAGGGTTCAAAATGATAGAGTCCTTCAAGTGGCAAGGTTGGTTTTAAAAGCAAAATTTTTATAAGTTTTAAAACGAGAGAATCTTCAATTGTTAGGGGAATTCTTGCAACTTTTTTTTAGCAGGGGGTTTTTCAAACCAACCCCATATGACAGGGATGAAAATAGGTATTAACCCTAGAATAAAAGTAGCAACAACTAATAAACAAAGCTTCAAGATGCAAGAAATTAAAATGGATAAACACATTGAGTTATTTATGCTTTTACAAAGTGTAACTTTGGGTTCTAACAAAGTTTTGATTATGAAATCAATGAACTAAGGTATTATTTATAGATAAAAACTCGTACATTAATTGCTTTAAACATACAATTCGGTGTTATTCATTTTGGCTAACGGCCTTCTCATCACGAATCTTTCAAGAAACTGCTAGATCATGAGCCATGATGGGCATTAGTTGGACTGACGGCCTTTCCGTCATGGTTTTTTGATTTGGGTTCACTGATTGTTGACTTTATGGTGACGGTTTGGCCCTGGGGTGCATGACGGTCGTCACGACAGTTAGAACTTGGTATTTTTTTGGCAGTTTTCGCCATTTTTTTGTCGTTTTGTCATGCAGAGGCCTCTAACTGTCAAGTATATGAAATACAAACATAATACCAAAATAAAATGACACAAATGCATTAATTTACTCGAAAACAAGTGTAATCAAGCTAATGAAATAGTGAAATTTACATGTTATCAAACTTTCCCATACTTAAATTGCTGCTTGTCCTCAAGCAACTTAGCTTGCATATAAAAATTGTAAAGTTCAACAACAAAGCATAAACGGATTCAATAATAGCAGCATCACAAATACTCGTACGTGGTTCCAAAATTTGATCGGCTAAAGGCTAATTCCATAGGTACTAAAATCAACACTAAAGATATTGTGACAACACAAATCGTATTTTGGGGACCAAAGTCTCCCTCATATGCACACCAATCCAAATCATGTCATTGTATCATAGTCTTACTCTCCTATTTATTTCATCATCTTTCATTCGAGATAGTCACATTATTAAGGAACTTAGACATCTATATAAATGTCACACATATGGTAGGAAAGCCGATTAGCGCTTTTATTCATATTTTTACATTTAAAATTTTTTATTCGAGATGGATTATTTTAATTTTCAAGGTTCAAACATCGCTAGGCTAAGTAACCAGGTGAGTGTTACCTAGCTTAGTTGACGCAATTTTTCCTCTTTTCGCTATTAATTTTTCGCTTATGTTCATCAACTAACCTATTTAATGTGTGACTATAGATTATACCTGGCTGGATAAATAAACTACTCAAGGATTACTTATGAAACATGAATTCAAGACTATGGCCGCTAATCTTAGCCTCTCCTCTTTTGGAACTTATATACTCTAAGTGGGCCGCTAATCCTAATCTTTTTCAAAAAATTTGTTTGATTCAAGAAATGGGAAGAAATCAATAACATATCAGAAACACACACATAAATAACTCGACAACACATGCATAGACTGAATAGCACTAATTAACAATAAAAATTAAAACTCATAAACTAAAAAGCACGTAAATCCTAATTAGAAAGCAAATAAATCTAACTAAAAAAGCAAGTAAATCAAAACTAATGAAAACGGGAAAAGTGCAAGAAAAGAAAGGAAGAAGCTGGGATCAATCATCACTATTAGAGCCAATGCAACTAGCCCTGCTAGATAAACATCTGATATATCTGACGAACCATCAAGTGAGTAAGGTTGTTGCACACCTCCCATTAAGCTCCTCTTTCATTCATGACCCGTTGCTTAACTATGAGATCCACAACCTCATTGCGTAGAGCAGAGAGCTCATAATCAACGTGGGTGTAACCATATGGATTACCTGAAGAAGAAAAAGAAGAAGAAGAAGAAGAAGAAGAAGAAGAAGAAGAAGCATGCATATATGGGGGAGAGGGAGGTGGTTCGTGGTCTGACTGTGGTGGAGGGATTGAGGTGTAGGAAGAAGTGAGTAGGATAAAGTTGCTATCTCTGATCTATATCCTTATTAGTGTCTCGACCCTCCTGTGCATTATTAGCATGAGCGTTAGCAACATTGTGGGCATCGTTCTTATGCTTACTTTTTGCAAGTTCTGAGCTCTGAACATGTGCCCAAGATCGTCGAGTCGAAGGCTCCAAAAGGGTAAGTGAAAACGGGTTTATGCAATTGGACCCCCACATTTCTTTAGCTCGCGTCATCCGACGTTGACGCTCAATGTACGCACACACCGTTTCTCCTCTGCTCCTTCTTGCCCCGGTAACTCAATGTCGCGGTTAAGAACTCACGTCTCCTTGGTCTAATGCTTGGTTGACTCGGGTGATACCCTCTCTTTGGATATGGCGGGACCACTTTTCTACTACTTGGCATGCGCCTTGTAGGTGTGTGCTTCATGAGTTGAGCTCGTCTGTGTGATACTTTTTCTTACATTCGCTTTCCCCTGTAGGTTCCTAGTTTTAGCGTAGTGTAGTTCCTTTTGCGTGCTAACTTAGGTAGAAGTTTCCCATTCCTTCCCTTTATTCTAGGTATCATTTCATGCATTATTTAAAACACAACCCACACTCTTTGATTTTCTTTTCTTAAGAGCACATTATTTCCGCTCCATTCCCAGCTTAAGTCTCTAAAGGTCGAGAAGTGGAGTGTGAATGCAACTGTTAACCTAAAAAACACAAAACAAACAGAAACTAGTTTACCGAGCTACGACACCTCTGATTTCTCAAAAAGGATACATAGGCAGCGGGGTGGGGCCCGTGCGAGTACAAAACTTCTTTTCCCACATTTCATGAATGTTATATTAGCTTGTAGACATAGTTTCCTTTACACACCCAGACAACATAAATAGATACCATCGATTACGATGGACGTGAGGGGTGTTAACACCTTCCCCTCACGTAACCGACTTCCTTACATGTTTCTCTGGTTTGCTTCAACCATTCTTATCCTTCGCTCAGGTTTATTCTGTGTTTCCTTTCCCTTTCTTAGGATAAATAGACACATATGACGACTCTATTTCCTACGCCACTTTCACGTTTGTACTTGGATGAAAATCCCGGGAGCGACACCTATTAGACACTTCCACTTACCCATTGATTTGAGGTTGGTATGGAGTTTCTATGTGATTTTTCACATTGTATTTCAAGAGCAACTTCTCCATGAGGTGATTGAGAAACTGTGTTCCTTCATCACTTATAAGAGCTCTCGGCATTCCCAACCTAGCAAAATTGTTCTACTTCAAAAATCTGACCACAACTCTCGCGTCATTAGTTGGTAAAGCAACTGCTTCCACCCACTTTGATACATAATCCACCACCACTAAAATATAAGTCTTCCCAAATGACGGTGGAAATGGGCCCATAAAATCTATACCCCAGACATCAAAGAGTTTGACTTCCAACATGGCATTTTGAGGCATTTGATTCTGTTTCGAAATGTTGCATGTTCTTTGGCACTTATCACACTCTTTGCTGCAGTTCTATCACCACTAAAATGTCCTCCATACTCTGAGTCACGACATGCTTTTATAATGTCCCTCAGTTCCTCTTTTGAAACACACCTTCTTACTAGCCCATCAGTTCCTTTCTTGTATAAGCATGGGTCATCCCACAAGTAGAACCTGC
Organism: Vicia villosa; assembly: GCF_029867415.1. NCBI lineage: Eukaryota > Viridiplantae > Streptophyta > Magnoliopsida > Fabales > Fabaceae > Vicia > Vicia villosa. The sequence continues at coordinate 33,112 of NW_026706367.1, read as the reverse complement.
AATCATACAAAAACTTTTTCTTCCTGTTAGAATCAAAGTCATCAGGGATTACCCCACCTACCAGATAATTCACATAGTCTGCAAAATATGGTACACAAATAATAATGAGGATGTGTTCATCCGCGAACTCATCCTTTATTGGGCGTTTGTCTTTCCTTTCCTCTATAGGTGACATTCGAGAAAGGTGAACTGCCACAATGTTTTCACACCCTCTCTTGTCACGAATCTCCACATCAAACTCCTGAAGGAGTAAGATCCATCTCAAAAGTCTTGGCTTAGAGTCCTGTTTAGCAAAAAGATACTTCAAAGCAGCATGGTAAGTATAAACAATGACTCTAGAACCCAAGAGATATTTCCTGAATTTATTGAAGGCATAAACAACAGCTAGCAATTCCTATTCGATATAATTCATTTATGTAGGGTTCAACACATGACTAGTATAGTAAATAACACGTAACAACTTCTATCTACACTGTCCTAGAATGGCCCCTGTGCAATATCACTTGCATTACACATGATCTCGAAAGGTAGAGACCTATCAGGGGCCATAACAATTGGTGCCGACACTAATTTATTCTTTATTGTCTCAAATGTTGTGGCGTACTCTCAAACACAAAAGCCTTATCCTTATCCAAAAGAATAGTTAAGGGTTTGGATATCTTCAAAAAATCCCTTATGAACCAGTGGTAGAAACCCGCATGCCCTAAGAAACTTCTAATACTTTTTTCATTCATAGGTGGAGGAAGCTTTGATATCACTTCAATCTTTGCTTGGTCCACTTCGATTCCCTTGTGGGAAATTTTGTGACCCAAGACTATGCCTTCACGTACCATAAAATGACACTTCTCCCAGTTGAGGATTAATTTGGTCTGTTGACAACTTTATGAAACAAGAGAAGGGTTAGTTAAACAATTATCAAAAGACTTAGCAAAGACCGGGAAGTCATCCATGAAGACTTTCATATGCTTTTCAAGCATATCCGCAAAAATCGATGTCATGCATCTTTGAAAGGTAGTCGGAGCATTACATAACCCAAATGGAATCCTTCTATAGGCAAAGATACCAAAGGGGCATGTAAAAGCAATCTTCTCTTAAGCTTTTGGTGCAACATCTATCTGATTATATCCAGAGTAGTCATCGAGGAAACAGTAGTAATCATAATCATCCAACCTTTCCAACATCTGATCAATGATCACTTATTTTCTTACCACTTCTTTCATAGCGGGATTTAGTAATATTTGGGGTTGAACTACCGGCTTGTGATCATCTTCCATATGAATTTTGTGCATAAAAACCGTAGGACTAATCCCCTTCACATTCTCAATTTCTCATCCCATGGCACTCTTGTGCTTTTTCAAAACTTGGATGAACTTGTCTTCTTGGATTCTTCCTAAGTTTGAACTTATGATAGCCAGAAATTTTCCTTCACTGTCAAGGAAGACATACTTTAGATTTTCCGGAAGTTGTTTCAATTCAACCCCCTTCTTTGTCTCCTCTTTTCCTTCACTCAACTGAGGCTGCTTTAGATCTTCCCACTGGTGTGTTCTAGATCCTTTAAGAGAAGGCATCACTTCTATCATGGCTAACACTCCTACCTCTTTCTCACCCACTTCCTGGGTAGTTTCAAAAATTGACAAGCTTAGCACTTTTTCCAAATGTAATTGTGGTGTGATCAAAGGACTTTCGTTTACAACAACCTATTCAATCACCCCTATATGTTGATTGGTGCCCACATCATCTTTGTACTTCATGGTATTTTGCACATTAATTTTTAACTCTTTATCATAGTCATTGAGAGTCATTGTTCCCTCTTCTATGTCTTTCAAACATCTCCTTGTCTTTAAAAATGGTCTACCTAGAATGCATCATTTTGAATTTGCTTTGCATATTTCTTGAACGCTTTGAATGCATCATTTTTATGCACTAAAAAGAATGTCCAAGTATATCTAGAGAAATTGTCAACAATAACTAAAGCATATTTATTACCTCCGAGACTTCTTGTTCTTGATGGACCAAATAAGTCCATATGCAACAATTGTAGTGGCCTTGTAGTGGACACCACATTCTTAGATTTGAAAGTTGATTTTGTTTGTTTTCCCTTTTGACATGCATCAAAAAGTCTATCTTTGATAAACTTTATCTTAGGCAATCTAATGACAAGATCATGCTTGATTAGTTTATTCAAATGTTCCATGTGAATATGAGCAATTCTTTTGTGCCAAAGCCATGAGTCATTATTGTTCGCCATGAGACATTTTACCTTCAAAGAGAAATCATAAATATTTTATTAATTCTTTTACCAATAAGTTTAACCTCATGTGTGACTTCATATTCTATCAAGCATTCATCTTTAGTGAACTTGATCTTGAAGTCTTTCTCACAAAGTTGGCTAATACTAAGAAGTTTGTGCTTTAGTCCTTCAACATAAAAAACATCTTCAATGGATGTTAAAGGTGGTGCACCAACTTTGCCTATGCCAAGAATCTTTCATTTATTGTTATCTCCACAAGTAACATAACCTTTGGCCTTAAACTTTAGATTTGAAAATTTGTTTATGTCTCTCGTCATATGCTTGGAACAACCACTATCAAGATACCATAGATTTGATGTGGTCTTCAAGCATACCTACCAAAAAAAATTAGTTTTGTTAGGTATCTAAATTGATTTGGGTCCTTCATAATTAGTATCTTTCTTTACTCACACATAATGCCCACTTGCTACACTAAAGTTTATAATATAGCAAGCATTAGGTGTAAGGCCACTTATACCACAATAAAAACATGTAGGAACAAAATTACTTCTATATCTAGGAACATAAGGTTTCTTTTTAGGAAATCTTTTCTTAGGTGATGATGAAACACTTTAGACTTGTTAACTTTCTCTTGGGATGTTTGGTCACTAGCCTTAACAAAAATAGTTTTGTTAGAACTTGGTTTTGAGAACTTTGAATAACCAAGCCCACTTTTATCATTAGAATATCTTTGTTGACTAAGGACACCCTCCAAACTAATTTTTCCTTTTTCATATCTTTCAAGAACTCTATTTAATTGGATAATTTGGAAAAAAAAGTGATTCGCAATTATTACATGTAGATTTTTGTTTTTCTTTATCAACACATTGTTGTTTTTCAACCTCGAAATCTTTTTTCATAGTATCAATTTTCTCTAAAAGAGATTTAATTTGTTTCTCTTGTGTTGATATGGTTCTATACAACATTTTACATTCATTCAAAAGTTCTTTCATGGAACCTTGTGCATCATTATCATAAATGAAAAATTCATTACTAACCTCATCATCCTCATAATCGGAATGGTATGAAGCCATCAATTTAGATTTGCACTTTCGTCACTATCGGAATCGGATGACGAACTTATCTCATTGTCTTCCCAAGAAACATAGGCATTTTTATTTTTAGACTCCTTTTTGCCTTTTAAACCACCATTCTTGGAAATTTTAGGACAATATGGTTTTATATGACCTTGATTACCACATTCATAACATGTGACATCTTGTGTTGAAGTGGAAGCCGCCCTTTTCTTGAACTGTTTCTTTCTTTTTACATAAGAGTAAGATTTATCATTTTTACCCAAAGAACTTACCAAGTCTTTTAACAAGGAGCATGAAATTTCCATCTTTCTCCGATGGATTATCAACCATTGAATCTACTTTCAAAATGATGCCTTTGGATTTTGTCTCCAGATTTTCATTCTTTTCAAGTCTTTCGAGTTCCGTTTCGTATTCTCAAAGTTTTCCGAACAATGTTGCAGAAGTCATTTTAGTTAGAGTCTTCTTCCAGGATATTGTTGTTACCTTTGGTTGCCATTCTTTGGTTAAAGATATTAGCACTTTAAGATTTTGTTCCTCGATAGAGAGTTTCTTTCCAAATGCACTTAAATGATTTACTAAGTGAACAAATATTTTTTGTAAATCAAGAATGGATTCTCCAGGTTGCATTCTAAATAACTCGTATTTTTTACTCAATGTATTTAATCGAGATCTCTAAACTTCAACAGTTTCTCCATGAGTTTTTGCTAACGTATCCCATATTTCTTTAGCCATTGTACATGCCAAAATACGAAAGAATTCATCCATGCTAAGTGCACCTTGAAGAAGATTGATAGCCTTCTTGTCAGCAAGAACCTTCTTTGTATCGTGGTCATCCCATGAAACTGTAGGTTTTTCTAATCCAACACCATCAATGATAGTTATAGGAAAAAAAGGACCATCTAGGACAGACTCCCATACTTCTTCTCCTTGCGCTTCTAAGTGAGCCTTCATCCGAATTTTTCAAAAGTCGAAGTATTGTCCACAGAACAATGGAGGCTTGTTGCTGCTACCACTGTCTCTAAAAACCTGATTTTGATTTTCGGAAGCCATCTAGATCTTTTAGGAACAGGTTACCTATAACCTTCTCTGATGCCAATTGTAAATTCAGATTGCGCCTAAGAGAGGAAGGGTGAATTAGGTAGTATAAATTTTTTTACCGTTTTTTGTGATGATGGTATTATTTTTTTCTAGTTTATGGTGATGTTACGAAGGATGTAAAGTGCAGAAAACAATAAACGATACGACGATATATCCTGGTTCCCCTCACAGTCCGAGAGTACTTCAGTCCCCTTTCAAATACGAAAGAGATTTTCACTAGTGTGAGCAACTTACAAAAGCCTATGAAATCCTCAAGAACAACCTCTTGTGATTGACTAACAAATGATCAAGAGAATAATCCTGTCCTTGATCAAAACAAATAATTAAGAGAACAATCCTCTCTTTAATCAAACAACCCTTGGTTCCAACATTCTTGGATAGCAAGTCAACAATAAGCAAAATCTGGAAATTTATTTGAGTAAGAAAGTATATGAATATGTATCAATCTATAAGATTGATCTTCCCTTACAAACAAGAAATTGTCAATGATAGTATAGTGCTCAATGTTTATGACTTATGATATGAATTTTTCTGGACTTGTATGAAACACTAGTGCAGAAAAACTCAATGTGAAAGTTTGAATATCAATGAGCATTTAGTATGAAATTTGAGAGAGTAAGTATGTAAAACTGAAAAACGGAAGAGGTGAATATGAATTTTGAAAGTGAAGGTATTTATAGCTTCTTAACACCCTTCTGAAAGTGTGTAGGATCATGAAAGAGTGCCATGGTCAAAGGGCGAGAAGATGTGGATGTTTGATTATGTTTGAATACTAAAACAATGTCACTGGTTCAGTGTAATCGGTTACAGGAAATGGTGTAACCGATTACACTGTAATGTTACTAACAAAATTTGAAAAAATCGAGCCTGTAATTGGTTACTGTAACCGATTATAACTTTTCACCAATTGAATTCCAGTAGTAATGGAAATGGGATTTCAAGAGCGTAACCGGTTACACTGGGCAAAAAATGAAAATTTATATATGAGAGTGTATATGTGTGATGATTAGCCATGAGTCTTTTGGTATGCATATGTTTGAGAATGTTGATCATTTTGAGCACTATAATTACCATAATTGTGCATGCTTATACCTAGCAAATATGATCCATGCTTAGACTTTTAAATGGAGTCTTGAATATTATTGATGCAAGCTTCCATGTATAAGAGTCTTGACTTCTATACTTGGTGATATATATTTAGGCTTTTTCCATACTTTTTGATATCAGCATTTGTTGATAAAGTTTGTCTTCATCAAAACCAAATTCATAGAGAATCTTAACTTCACATATTTGCAACATACACTTGATGAAATCACCTATATGAGTGTTGAGTTGGGCCGCTTATATGAGATCTTGGCAAAATCTCTAGAGCACTCATGAAAATAACTAGGCATATACACGACCTATTAGCACACCACAGTGTCAACAACAAGAACTGTGGGGGTGTGATATAGGGGGTATACCTTTAATGCACGTCAACTGTCTTTGGTTCATGTAGCTTTCTACACCAATTTCACTGTATGTAAGTACTATCATTATAGGACTAGTTCATATAGCTTGCTACAATAGTTTGATGCATCACATCCACGATGTTAATCCAAGAAATTCTTTTTTACAAATTTTTATAACTTTTGAAATATGTTGGAAATTTTTATTATATTTCAAAAGTTCTAAATAAATTTTGTCACATCTTAAAATGACAAAAATGAAAAAAATATTTTTAAAATATTTATTATTATTATTATTATTATTATTATTATTAATTTTATAACTTATAATGATTTGACTTGGTCAAATAATTATATTTAATTATTTTGACTTGACTTAATCAAAGCTTTTACTCCATATATCTCTTTTTTTATATAACTATTTCTCCATCATCTTTTACGACATAGAGAAAAGAAAAATAATGATACATAGAACCTGGAAATCCTTTTGCTTATTTTGATCCTTTTGATCCTGGTTACATCTTCCAGCCATCTTAAATTATTTCTTATTGTTCTGATACCTCAAAGTCTTACTGAGAATTTGAGAATAATCGGTTGAATCCTGGAGAATTTGCGTTTATGAGGCGGATAAATCCTTAAAGACACGTCTCAGGTTTAGTTAAAGTCTTATTATTTTCCAAGATTAACTTTTGTGATTGTGAGAGATGTGTTAGTGCAACATCGGGGGAGGGTCGAGTTCGGGAGCATTGTTAATTCCGGGATATTCCACTTGAGCAACACACCTTTGTGGGAGACAAACAACTTCTCCACCTAAAACCTTAAGGTGATAGGTGAGTGTGTTCTCCCACTTATATACGCTCAAGTCACCACATGTGATAGAGAGTAAAATTTAATATTTAATTTTACTAAGAATTAATATAAATAGTAATTTTATTTGTATTGTTATTTATTTGGGCCTTTATTAATAATTGGACCTTTTAATTTGTTATTTGAAGCAACGGTAAAACTCATTGAAACAAAACAATGAAGTCGCCATCGAACATATATTTATCCTACGCTAAGGAATGGAAAATATTAAAGAGAACCAAAAAGAAACAAGCACGGGTCTCAAAGAACGGGTAAGAAAGTCGGTTGCGCAAGAGGAAGGTACTAGCACCCCTCACGCCTGTGGTACTCCACAATATCCACTTTTGCTAGTTTCTAATATAAGGGTGTGTGTATCATGTAATGTGCTAAGGGAAATATGCAATGGAAGGATAAACAGATAACATGAAACATGCAAATACTAGGCAAACAAGATAAAGGAAAAAGTCAAACAAAACAACAAAAAAAGAAAAGTTCGCTCGCTAGGGCGTTCATACCCTGTGCCTACGTACCTCCAACGTGCAATGGAGAAATCAGAGCGTCGTATTTCGTCTCAAAAGTTTATATTTCTATCTCAATTTGCATCTCCTAGAGAAACGGAACCGAGCACCCTAAAGGAGCATGCAAACAAGGAGCATCACAATGATCCTAGCAAACATGGCATGTGAACAGGAATCGCAAACAAAAAACATACATGTAACAGGCATACACGAATATGAGTGTGTGAACATGTATCACAAGTGATAACACGAACATGCATCGCAAACAACATGTAACAGGCATACATGTGCAAGTGTGTGAACAAGCATCACAAAGATGTCATATATACGAACAAGCATCGCAGATAAGAAGATAGTGAACAAGCATCACAAAGATATCCTACTAACAGGCATAGCAGATACAAAGATAGTGAACAAGCATCACAACAGTATGGCATACAATCGAGCTCCGCTCGAGAATCAAACAAACTACCGAAGTAGTAATCAAAGCAAATGTATAATAATGGCACACAAACGAGCTTGGCTCGTAAAGAAAACACCTACGAGGCGCAAGCCAAGTAGTAGAAAAGTGGTCCCACCATAGCCAAGGGGAGCGTATCACCCGAGTCAACCAAGCATTAGGCCAAGCGAAATAGGGAGATTGGGCCATAGACAAGAGGAATGAGTCCCTCTCAGCAACCAAGTCGTCACATTGTGGGAAAATGGCTCGCTTGCCGCGGTATCATGTCACCGGGGCAAGAAAGGATCTGGGGGGAAAGGTGCGTGCGTACACTGAGCATCAACGTCGAGCGAAGCGAGCTATAGAAAGTGTGGGGGGTTTGGCTACTAAACCCTTCTCACTTGCCTTGTACAGTTCTTTTGACTCGATGATCTTTGGCACATGTTCAGAGCTCGGAACTTGCAAAAAGTGAGCAGTGGAACAACACAGATTGAAAGTTGCAAGGGTTAATTGCTAACCCTTTCCACTTTCCTTCTCGAGGACTTACAATGGCCTTTGTTAGGACTTCCTTCAAGCACAAACATAAACACACGGACAAAAACAGAACCTCCGGCACACACCTCATAGGATTTCCAAATGCAATGCATGCCTAAGTCCTACTTCTCATGTTAAGGATGATGCTGCATGCCTCCCTACTTCTCATGGCATCATATCGTGCGCGAAAGAGTAAAAGGGGCAAGGAGAAAATACCGAACGGATAGCAAATACGCAATGAGCTAGCGAGCGAAAGCAAAGAAGTCCCGAATACTTCACGTAAGCCAACATCAATCAAATTCAGAAAGCATCATCGTGAAAATAAATCACGAGCGACATGGGGTACACGTCGAGCATAAGCACACGAGCAAACTGCAAGAGCACACAGGCCAGATAACACAAGAATATACATCTCAATGAATGAGAGATCAGATGAATCATATTGGGAATAAGCTTGTGTCCCACAAATAAAATGGAACACGACGCAAATCGAGTCGTGAGACAAGTGGCACCGGAAGTGAATTCGTGTCCCACAAATAATGTGGAACACGAAGCAAGTCAATCGCAATCGAAGGCTATCTTAGAGTACCTCACAAATCTTAGCAACCAAATTAGTAATAACAAGGAAGCATGCACCCGCCATAGAAATTAATAGCAATTAAGTTCTAAAACAAAATCCAGCAAGATTAAATTGTTTTTTATGACATTTTCATCTAAAAATAAGAAAAAAACTATGTAACAAAGCATTTAAATCCTAGCAAGGAAAAGATTACATTTTTTAATTCATTTTTATAAACTAAAAAAACTAGAATAAAACTATGTCAAAAAAAGTCTAAATCTAACATGAATTAGAGGGATCAGGGGGTTCAGGCTAAAACTAGTGGTGTAAAGAGATACAAGGCGCAAGGCCTAACAGGGAGTGGCCCATTAGTATTTTTGTAACAAATCATCAACCAAAAACTGAGCGAATGGGCCTAAATGGGGGTGCGAATTGCATGAAGGTTTTTTCTTTACCCACCTCCCTATGGGGGTCACCCCTAGCGAAATCCCCCATTTGCCCCTGCTTCGGAGATGCATCTCCGAATTTATTTATTTTTTAGATTTTTATTGACTTCGGAAATGCATCTCTGAAAACACCATTTTTTTGGTGTTTTCGGAGATGCATTTCCGAATTGCATGAAAATTCAAAACCGTGAATATTTCGGAAGTTCATTTCCAAAAACATATCTGCATATACAATTTTCCCTCCTTCACAATTTCATCATTTTTTCTCTAAAACTTCTCCAAACCCTCTCCAAAACTCAATCAATCTCCATCCATTTTTTGTCTCAAAATCAAGTTTCAAACTGTTGATCACGTTAAAGGGAGCATATAAAGCTACAATTTGAGGTAAACATCTTTCATTTCATCCCCTATTTCACTACATTGATTTAACAAATTTATGCTGAAACTTGCGATGGTTCGGAAGTTCATTTCCGAAATATGTTACCTAACAAATTTCGGAAATGTACTTCCGAAATAAGCCCTGGCAGTTAAAAAAACAGTTTTAGCCAATTTTGCTTTTTGCATATGTTAGGTATGGTGCATCCGGACAACATTGTGCACGACGACGTAGTGGCTAAAGCGGAAGTTATGTCGATGATCTATGCGGTTGATGTATGGAAACAATTTACAAATGATCGGAGCTTCGCTAGTTGCGAACAATTGATTGATTGGGTTCGTAACGAAGCTAGTAAACTTGGATTTGGAATTGTTATTTTAAGGTCTGACAATGGAAATAGTAGGCGGAAAACTTTTGTTGTTTTGAATTACGAACGGGGTGGGAGTTATGTACAATCAAACCGGGTGTTAAAACATGAAGACACGGGATCGAGAAAGTGCGGGTGTCCGTTTAAGTTACGCGCGACTCGGAGGGTTGATGATTTGTGGCGTTTAAGCGTCATTTGTTGAATTCATAATCATGCCTTGGATGCCAAGTTACACGGGCATCCAATGGCGTGTCGTTTGTCCCGTGAAGTGAAGATTGTGATTTCGGATTTATCGATAGTTAAAGTGGCGCCTCGCAACATACTTGCCGATTTGAAACGGAAAAAACCGGATAACGTTTCAAATATCAAGCAAGTTTACAATGAACGACACAATCTCAAAGTTTTGAAAATGGACCCTCGGTCAAAAATGCAATAACTTTTGAAACTATTAGGCGATAACAAATAAGTGTCAAGCTTCCGAACATCCGAGGACAAAGTTACGGTGCATGATATTTTTCGGACTCATCCCAAAAGTATCAAATTATTCAACACATTTCCAACCGTTCTTGTCATGGATTCGACATACAAGACAAACAAATATAGGCTTCCTCTTCTAGAGATAGTCGGTGTGACCTCGACGGACAAGACTTATTCGGTCGGGTTTGTTTTTTTGGAGTGTGAAAAAGAAGAAAACTTTACATGGGCTTTGGGAATATGCAAGTCTTTATTAGTTGATCAAAAGGTTATGCCAAACGTCATTGTCACCGACCGGGACAATGCTTTGATGAATGCGGTCAATACCGTCTTCCCGACATCTACCGCGTTATTTTCCCGGTATCACATAACTTGCAACGTGAGAAGTAAGTTGAAACCCGTGGTTGGGACAAAAGATAGGTCAGATGAAAACGTAAAGTTATCAAAGCCGGTGTTGTGGTTGATAGGATAATGGTGGCATGGAGGGAAATTTTAGATGCATACTCCGAAGAGGTGTATACCGAGAAATTGGTACACTTTAGGTCTTTGTGTGGTTCCATTAAGACTTTTTATCATTACGTCGAATCCACCATTCTTGACAAAGTCAAGGAAAAAGTCGTGTGCGCTTAGACAAATCGAGTTAGACATCTTGGTTGCACCACGACTAACCGAGTTGAATACGCACATGCGGTCTTGAAGAGGTGGTTGGGTGATAGCAAGGGAGATTTGTGTCAGCGATGGGACACCGTGAACTAAATGCTCCAAAACCAACACAATGAAATTCAAACATCGTTCGGTCGGAGCAAGACGGTTATGGAACACTGGAATAAGGGCCAAATTCTATTCTCCCAATTGATTTACAACATATCCCGATCGGGTTTGAATTTTTTGTTTCATGAAGCGAAGCGGTCGAAGACCACGGGGCCAGATAGTTCTTTATGTGGGTGCCCCATTAGAAAGACATACGGCTTCCATGTGCTTGTATACTTTCAAAAAAGAAGAAGTTGAATTCACCAATATGCATGGATGAGGTAGCCGACCATTGGAAGAAGCTTCGTTTTGATGATTTTGACCCGCCGAAAGAAAATGACTCCAAAATCACCATCTCCGACAAGTTGGAAGTGATAATGGAGAAGTTTGCTAATGCGGATGACACAATGAAAATGCACATAAAAGAAAAATTACAAAAAATTGCATTTCTGGAGACCACCGATTTTAAACCGTCATCTCAACCGGTTAAAACGAAAGGTGCACCGAAAAAGTCCAAAAATACACAAGAAGACACATCAACAAAACGATCTCCTTCCTACTTTGAACATGTTGATGCATCATTCCCGGATTCACCGACACCGAAGTCCAAGTGTGGTGGTAACAAAGGAGCCCGTATTTCGAAGCCACCTCGCACACCGCTGATCAAAAAATCACCCATTATCTACATTGATGAGATGCCACTTTTTATGCACAAATATATCGATAACATAGTTGATGTTGGAGGCGACGACAATTGTGGATATCGGGCCGTTGCGGGTTTGCTCGATAAGGGGAAAATAATCACACTTTAGTTCGACGGAAACTTCTTGCGGAGTTGACTACGCATCGGGACATTTACGCCCGACTATATGAAAATCAAGAAAAGTTTGCGAAACTACATGATTCACTTGTTCCATCACTTACCGGTATCGCTCCGGTTTCGAAGTGGATGTCATTCCCCGATATGGGTCATCTAATAGCAAGTGCATATGATCGGGTGTGTGTCGATTTGACGAGGTTTGGACTAAGTGAGACTTTCTTTCCACTTCATAGTCGACCGCCATTGGACGCGTCGAGCCGCATCATATGCATTGGGTATCTAAGATCGCGGCACTTCGTCCGTGTTTTTAAAACTAGGGTGTCCTATACCGGCTACTTCTTGTCAATGGACGACACATCATTCAAATGAGGCGGAGACTTGGCCGGATCCTTTCGTTTCAAGAATGGTGGAGTTTGAAGAAATGATGAGCCAAGAGCGTGAGCAAAATAGAGAGCGGTTGAAAAACATACCTATTTTGGATTTAGGATCCACCAATTGGTTCGGTGAATTTTAGTTTGTTCCAGACCGTTTTTTGTTTGTAATGACCGTTTTTGTATGTATTGTTGTTTATCATGTAAAATCGGACCGATTCAATACGTATATAATATAAGTATGTTTTATGTCATCATTGTCTAATTTATGCCTATTTTGAATGCTTTTGGCATTGTTTACACAAAACACTCATCAATGCTTGAAATGCAAAATTCACCTCTGTTTTTGCATAATTCGAAAATGAACTTCCGAAATATACTTCTCTGCCTCCAATTTTCAGAAGTTCATTTCCGAAAATACCACTAAATGCAGGATAAGGTTTGTTGGGCCATCATTTCTCCAATAAGTCTATAAATACTACACACTCTTCTTCATCCACTTCACACCACAAAATACAAATGACACAAACCTACCCCCACCTAGCATTCGTCTACACCACCGGCTACCCGATGTCGTTCCAATTCCGCTTCTCGCGCGACACGCCATTTGCGGAGTTGATAACGTTACTCAACACGCTATTGCAATATCCGGAAAATCGAAAGGTTGTCAAACTCGAGTACCGCTCGCCATCGCTTAACGACGACGGAGACATTGAGTTCACACCTTTTGAGATCAAGAACAACGAAGATTTAGCGGTTTTATGGACAACTTTAGACCGATTTTCTTCGAAGGGCCCGATCGAGTTGGAAGCGAAACTTCAAAGATCGGGGGACGACACCATCAAAATGTTGACTCATCCTCACTTACTCGTGTTCAACAATATGTAACTTTAATTTTATGCAATGTGATCGATGTAATCTTCATCCGATTAAATAAAACGAATCGTTGTTGTTTGTTATTTTTCTTCTGTCCAGACCTTATTTCGGAAGTACATTTCCGAATTTCTCCAAGGGGGGTGAATTCGGAGATGAACTTCCGAATACACCAATTTTCTGAAAAACAAATTTATTTCGGAGATGCATTTCCGAAATCAATGTTTTTCATAAAAAAAAACATGTTTTCGGAGATACATTTCCGAAAACACCTTTTTTTTTCAATAAAAATATGTTTTCAAAAATGTATTTCTGAAACAAGGGGTATTTTGGTAAATTCACCAGAAGTGACTAACAAAGTTAGGAGGTAGGTAAAGAAATTCTCTTGCATGAATGTGCTAGGCCCGAAGCTTGTTAATCCATCACCACATTGTCGTTAAATTTTGATTTCAATCTTAAAGACCTAACTATATTCATTAATCCTAATTAACACCAATTAAGTCCACTTAGTGATATTAAAACAACGTTAATAGAGAATGAACCAAGAAAAGGATTAGGTTTACGTGAATGTTGTTAACGTTAATGTCCTAGTTTGTAGGAGTTATTTTCTAGGTTGTAGGAGTTATTTTATGTGTTGTTAATAAGTTGCCTAGTCTTTAGGAAGTCCTATTTTTTAGGCTAGTGCAGATTGTTCTCTAATTCTGTTATGTAAGGCTTTTAAATAGCCAACTTCTCAAATGAAATAAACAAGCTTTTCAGTTTATCATTTGGTATCAGAGCTCAACGATTAGGGCCTGATAAAAAGCTTCAGCAAAGAGTGAAACACTGTGTGAGAGTAGAGATGGCTGAGAGTAGCAGTACCAACGGAAAGTTCGTGCAACCGGCAATTCCACGATTCGATGGGTACTATGAGCACTGGGCAAAACTGATGGAGAATTTCCTTCGTGCAAAGGAATATTGGACTCTAATTGAGAAGGGACTCGACACAGTTCCAGAAGGCACTCAAGCGACAGAAGTACAAATGAAGGTGATAGAGGAGCAACGGTTGAAAGATATGAAGATAAAGAATTATCTCTATCAAGCAATTGATAGAGAAATCTTGGAGACCATACTCAATGATGATACTTCCAAGCAGATTTGGGACTCTATGAAACAAAAGTTCAAGGGTTCCACGAGGGTGAAGAGGGCTCAATTGCAAACATTGAAGTCTGAGTTTGAAATACTCAGAATGAAGGAGGGAGAGACTGTTAATGCCTATTTTGGGCGAACTCTTTCCATTGCCAAACGGATGAAAGCGTGTGGAGAAACCGTACAAGAAAGGGATATTACAGGGAAGATTCTCAGATCCCTTGTACCAAAATTTAACTATGTCGTTTGCTCCATTGAAGAATCCAACAACGTCGACACTCTTACCGTTGATGAACTTCAAAGTAGCTTGTTGATCCATGAGCAGAGAATGAAGAATGTTGACGGAGAAGAACAAGTATTGCTGAAGGTGACTCATGAAGGGAGATCTGAAAGAGGGAGAGGCAGAGGAAGAGGAGAAATTAGAGGAGGTCGAGGAAGAGGGAGAACATATCTAAACAAAGCTAATGTTGAATGTTACCGATGTCACAATTATGGCCATTTCCAATATGAATGCCCTACATTAGGAAAGCATTCAAATTATGCAGAGCTAGACGAGAAGGAGGAGATGTTGCTGATGGCCTATGTCGATGAAATTGGAGCAAAGCGAGAAGACATCTGGTTCTTGGATTCCGGCTGTAGTAATCACATGTGTGGTAACAAAGCTCTGTTCTATGAGTTTGGAAGTGTCTCTCAACAAACTGTGAAGCTGGGCAACGATACTAGAATGCAAGTTTCTGGCAAAGGAAGCATCAAAATGGAGGTTGATAATGCTAATTTCACTGTCGGTGATGTATTTTGTGTTCCTGAACTCAAAAATAATCTTCTAAGCATTGGGCAGCTCCAGGAAAGAGGTCTTTCCATCCTTATAGAAGCTGGAATGTGCAAAATCTTTCATCCACAGAGAGGTTTGATCATTCAAACTAAAATGACGGCAAATCGGATGTTCATCTTGGTAGCCAAGATGCTGTCAATGTCCCTCCAACCAAAACAGGAGGTATGTTTCAATGCAGCAAGTGAGGACCTCACACACCTCTGGCACTGCAGATTGGGACATATCAGCAACACAAATCTCTAAATGTTGCAGAGTAAGAAAATGGTGCAAGGTTTGCCTCATTTGACAATCTCAAATGAAGTCTGTGTAGACTGTTTGAAAGGAAAGCAACACAGGGAGCCCATTCCAAAAAGAAGCACATGGAGAGCAACACAAAGGTTAGAACTTATTCATGCTGATTTGTGTGGTCCAATTTCACCTATTTCTAATAGTGAAAGAAAATATGTGCTATGCTTAATTGATGGGGACTTGGAGGCTGCACATCAAAATTTCCATGATAATGCTGCTGTTTTTGAAGATGAAATTTAGACAAGTGATGCAACAACACATCCGTCAATTTTCAGCACTTCCTCACACTCCGATAGAGAAGTACGAAACAGGAGGCCACCTACCTGGATGAATGATTATGTGAGTGGAGAAGGTTGTAGCAACCTGCCTAAAAATTTAGCTTTAGAGTCGCCACCTATTCTACCAAGGCGAATAGGAAACCTTTAATGATTAAGAGATTTAGGGTAAGATACTATATTCAGGTCGAGGGAAGGTGTTAGGCACCCTCAACCCTTTCCTAAAGGCTAACATTCAAAGATAAAGATTTATGGCAAGATTTATAAAGAAAGGTGACAGAGAGTAGTAAGAGTTAAAGGCTAATTATTTGAACATGATTAGAGTTTGGAAGAGGGGGACTCGCCTTGTTGCCAAGTGCCTACGTACCTCCTTATGGAGGATCAGAGTCTACGTAGTTCGGGGGACGGGTTGTACGCCCTTAAGGTTTGAAATTTGATTCGAAGGTTCGAAGGCTTTGAATAGCCTATCGTAGATAAACATCTTTATTTTTGAATTTGAATTTTGAATGGATTTTAGAATTATTTTAGGGTTTGGGCGTACAACCCTGATTTGACACAATTAACCGCCATGATCAATGGGTTTGATCACCATAGTCAAAAGATTAGGGGTTTTGTACCATTACCAATTCAAATCGATGGATTCGATTATCACTAATAACGGATTATTGTATTTTATTATTTTTGTGAATTTTGTTTTGTATTGTTATCCCTCGTAACCGATTAACACGATTACAAATAATAACAAATTGGAATTTAGAAAAAAAGGAAAGTTAATCATCACAACCAATAGAATAGTTGCAACCATTTAACTAAATAGGAATTAGTTATATTTTATTTTAATTAAATAAACATTTTAATTAAAATCATTATTGCCCATAGCGATTAATCGATTTAATCGGCACGAACAATAAATTGCATTTTTAATATAAATATCATGTACTAATTTATTTGTAAAAATAAATATTATTACATAAATAAATATATTAAAAGAGATTTAATCAAAATAAATATTTAATTAAAATAATCTTAGTTATTAGGGATTATGATACCATGTGGCTGGATTGGAGGTCTATGGTATGAGGATTAATTCTTGGACGTTGGATCTGTTGGAGAGATTGGATTGAAAGTCCAGATCTGGCTGTGTATGGTGGGGACCTATGGCGCGTGCACATGGGATCATGAATCTGAAAATTCAGAAAAATATATGCGTGGGCGTGGGGGATCGAACCCACACCCTTAAACTTTAACAAGCATTCCCCAACCAACCCAGCTAGCGCGCGCGTGTGTTTGAAACACACTTCCAACATGTCATATATGAAACAATCCTGGTAAGAGAATTCCTGGGCGCGAAATTCAAATGAACCAGTGCTATGGAGACACATCATCATCTTCTCCATTAAACTCAAAAGACCCTGCAACTTTTGCTACGAAATTGCTAGAAATATTTCGTAGCAACTCCAAACCACCAAAAATAGCGAACAGCTCATGGATGCAAACAAAAATGGCGCGACCCTCCAATTCCTCTCGTTTTGATCATACGATCCTAATGCTAGCCCTGTTTTGTCTTAATTTTAACCCTACTGAAAACCCCCAATTCAAACCCTAGAAAGCTTGCTCGGACGTTAATGGCAACGTGGGATCTAAACATGCAAACTCCAGTCTAATAACCCAGAAACGATCGCAACATTGAAACAGAGCATAACACGCAAACAATTTCACGTAAAAACGCAAAGATTGGCCCAATCGATTCAAAGTTCAGTGCGACTTACCAGGGCCTATATGGAGAGATTCTGGGGTTGTTGTTGAAGCGTGAGTATCCCAATAGCTTCAGAATGATCCCACGAGTCTTTAGCAATCCTTGTCTCTCCTTGAAAGTTCCAAATTCCACGAAACCGAAATCAAGTTCTTGGTGAAATTTTTTTGTTCTTGAAATCCTTCTCTGCAGAATTGTGCGTCCCCTAGTCTTATGCCCTCTATTCACTACTTATAGAAGAGTGAATTAGGTTAAGAATTATAACCCAAAAGCTTCTTGAATCCAATCTTGATATTTTGAGAAAATTGATTTTAAATCTTTTATCCAAACCTTCTATTTTGGTCCAATTTTGTATTAACCTCTCCCAATCAATTAGTCACGAAAATATATTGTATTTTGTCATAAATATTGATTGGAAATCAAAAAAATATATTTCCTAACAAAATATTTGATTTTTAATCTTAATTAAATCATTAAAATGAAATAAAAATCATATTAAATCAAATATAATGCTAATTTTCGTGGCAAATGATTTTGGGCATGCTAATGTCTTGTGGACCAAGTTTGTATCATAAAACCATAGGCCCATTTGCAAAGTTTCTCAATTTGAACCTTCTTTTTCCATATTTAGTCCTCCAAAATCACCCAACTTTGATCAATCATATCTCACTCAATTTTTAAGCTATGAGGGATTTCTAAGACTTTTTGGAAACCTCAAGAGGTCCTCTACAAGCCACTTTGGAACATATTTTTCATTTGGGGCTTTTATCTTGATCATATCCCCTTTGACAAAAAACTGCTTTTGGAGGATGCCTGAAAAGGACCTGTAATCTTTTGCACTGTATCTCTCAAATGAATCATTTCTAGCCCTGGCTTGTGAGAGACAAATTTGTAGATAATCCAATTTCCTTCAACATAGGCTTTGAGTGGGGAATTTTTGATGTTCCATGTGAAAGTTACGCCCAGTCAAAGTTGGGTTGACTTTCTCCTAAGAAACCCTAATTTGAACCTTTTTGTATTTGTTCATCTCTGAGTTTCTATTAATGGAATCATGATCAATCCTTGATCAAATGATAGTTATACTTCCCATACTTGATGTTGACCAAAATTGGGAAGCTTTGACTATACTCTGGTGATGGTTGACTTTTTAGGTCAAACCAGTTGATTATGGATCATCTGGACTTTGGAGTGAGTGATCTTTGGGACTGAACCTTTGCATTATTGTGAATGGAATATGGGAGGGCAAATTTTGGGGTATGACAAAGGTTTTTCAGATAATGAAATTAATTTTGTTGTAGGTACAAATTCAGACCCTGATAATTTTGAAGAAGCTATGAAAAGTGAACATTGGAAGAAAGCTATGGAGGTTGAAATCAAGAGCATAGAAAAGAACAATACATGGTTCCTCACTGATTTACCAAAAGGCGCAAAGCAGATTGGAGTAAAGTGGGTTTTCAAAACAAAACTGAATGAGCACGGTGAAGTGGAGAGATTTAAAGCCCGATTGGTCGCCAAAGGGTATGTGCAGCGATATGGAATTGATTATGCTGAAGTCTTCGCACCAGTGGCTCGAATGGACACTGTCAGAATTATTCTTGCACTAGCTGCTCAAAAAGAATGGAAGGTTTATCAACTTGACGTCAAATCTGCATTTTTACACGGCGAGTTAATGGAGGATGTCTATGTAGAGCAGCCCCTTGGTTTTGTAAAGAAAGATGAACCTCATAAAGTGTACAAGCTTAGAAAAGCTCTCTATGGACTCAAACAAGCTCCTCGAGCTTGGTTTAGTCGCATCAAATCATATTTCTTAAGGGAGGGATTTGAGAAGTGCTCCAGCGAGCAGACTCTGTTCGTTAAAACTAGCATCCAAGGTAAACTTTTGATTGTAAGTTTATATGTTGATGATTTAATATATTGTGGGAATGATGAATCAATGATGGGGGAATTTAAGAAGTCAATGATGAAGGAATTCGATATGTCGGATTTAGGAAAGATGAGGTATTTCCTTGGTATTGAGGTGCAACAATTGGAAAATGGAATCTTCATTAGCCAAAAGAAGTATGCATGTGATGTACTTAAAAGATTTCAAATGGAAGAATGCAATGCTGTTTTAAATCCTATAGTTCCTGGTTTCAAAATTTCAAAAGATGAGAATGGAGTTATGGTTGAAAGCACTTTCTACAAGCAGCTAGTTGGAAGCTTGATCTACTTAACATCAACCCGTCCAGATTTGATGTATGCTGTGAGCTTAATTAGTAGGTACATGTCTCAACCTACAGAACTTCATCTTAATGCTGCAAAAAGGGTGCTAAGGTACGTGAAGGGAACTACCAGCTTTGGCATTTTATATCAGAAAGGAGCAAGTAGCATGTTGACTGCCTACAGCGATAGCGATTACGCAGGATGTTTGGAGGATAGAAAGAGCACTTCGGGATATGCTTTCATGATCAGTTCAGGAGCAGTAGCTTGGTCATCTAGAAAGCAACCAATTGTGACACTATCAACGACGGAGGCTGAATACGTAGCAGCGGCGGCATGTGCTTGTCAAGCAATGTGGATGAAAATGGTTCTTAAAAGACTTGGTTGTGATAATGATGAATGCACAACCATTTTTTGTGATAATAGTTCAACAATAAAATTATCCAAAAATCCGGTTATGCACAAAAGGAGTAAGCATATTGCAGTTCGATTCCATTTTCTAAGAGATTTATGCAAGGAAGGAGCAATTTGTTTAGTTCATTGTGGCTCACAGGATCAAGTTGCTGATATTCTAACAAAGCCTCTCAAGTTGGAACAGTTTCAGAAACTTAGAGATTTACTTGGAGTATGTGAAGTAAACTAAGTAATCTACTTAGTTTAAGGGAGAATTTGTTAACGTTAATGTCCTAGTTTGTAGGAGTTATTTTCTAGGTTGTAGGAGTTATTTTATGTGTTGTTAATAAGTTGCCTACTCTTTAGGAAGTCCTATTTTTTAGGCTAGTGCAGATTGTTCTCTAATTCTGTTATGTAAGGCTTTTAAATAGCCAACTTCTCAAATGAAATAAACAAGCTTTTCAGTTTATCAAATGTGTGACTTAAGTAGTTTCTCTTTCAGAACTTCTTCTTCATCATAAACTCTCGACGGCGCCTCCCTCACAGAAGAGACGATGGAGTCTCCCTCTCTGTTTTGCCCTCATATTTCAGCCTCTCATCTCTCACGCATCTCTCGTTCAGCCTCCGGTTTTCCAGATTCTCAAGCTCACACATCTCTATTCGCTCTCACACAACATCCAAAGAACTTGTGCAAGAACGACGATGTTCAGCATCTCCGATTCACTCTCAATCGAATGCGTTTTCTGATTCAAACTAACGAAGCTTGTCCGGTGTGCCTTCAATCGCGACGAGAACGTATAGAAAACCAAATCCTTCAGGTAATCATATTCGATATTCTTCTTCCTCTTTTCGCGATCTTCTCTCCTTCTTTTCTTTGTTTCTTCCTTGAATCATTGTTGCAGATTAAAAGATTGTTGATGATAAAGGTTGTTACGATTGCAGCGATGAAGGCGTGATGTTGTTGATTGGAGCGAAGAATGCAGAGAGAATTTTTTTGTGTTGATCAAGATTGAATCGAAATAGATGAAGGATGATTTGAAGGTTGATGAATGAAGATAATGAACACGGTTCTGATAGAGAGAAAGATTGAAGGAAGACGAAGATTTTTGTTGATTGATTTTCTGTCAGTTTCAGGGTTGAACCTTTAAGATTATAGAAGAAGGTTCTGAGAGAAAACCAGTGGGAGATTGAAGTTAGTTAACGATGAAGAAGATGGATACCCCGGGAAAATTTTGTTACGTTTTGTTTTTGAGATTATCATCATTTTTTCTTCTTGAAATTATGTTACATTTCTGATACTTTTCTGTTATCTCCTTATGTAGATGCAATCCCTCTCCTTGTTCTAACTTTGGGACTCGGTTTTATTTTGCTGAACCGGTTCGGTTTTCCTTAGGTAAGGCTTGAATTATTGTGTAAGAATCAATTTTCTCCGTGGCTGGGTTCGATATGGTACGCATAGATGAAGATGAATAATTATGGGCTTTTGTCTTTTTGAATGGATGTTTAGGATGGGCTTGAAGTAATCTTCTTAGTATAGTTTCTTTGTGATATTTTCATGAAATGTATTGTGATTGTAATGGATAGACTTGAATGAGAATATGGATACTTGGATGGTGTGATATATTTGGACTTGAATGTTGAACTTGATGGTCTAAAATCCTGACTTTGAATGAATTATGTTTGAATCGAAACGTGCATGAATATTTTGGTGAATAAACTCCAATTCACTTGCAACCCTCAATGGACCCCTAATTCAATCTCGGTTCCTTAATTCAAACCAAACTTGTACGATAAACCACCAAGAAATTGGAAGCATAATGGCGTCTTGAACACAATGTTCTCCTTAAGCCCATAACCTTGTATCATGACTTATTATTTTGCGATTCACCCCACAAGTCCCTTGACTTAATGATATGGAAACGATGGGAACTCTTTAATTTTTCCTTTGAGGGCAAATTTTGGGGTGCAATATTATCCACTAGTAACATTATATATGAAGTTTAATTAGTTAGCTTTTATCTTCTTTTATTTTTACAACTTTCTTTAGTTTTGTTAGGGTTCTTATTCTAGCTTCCTAATATTGGTGCTTTCATTAATGCACTCAATCTCTATATTCTTACTACAATCATCTATTTTATCCTACATTCACTCACTCACATTATTTCACTCAAACCATCATTTCTACTCCACCATCCGTAAACCCACATCCTCCATATTACTATTCATTCTCAAATCCTTCATTTTCAACTTTCACTCCACACCAACAACATATACCTACTGCTCCACCTCAATCTCAACCTCAAAATTTCTTCTCACAACCATAAACACTTCACCAACTAGAATTCCTAAAACAATATATAACAAAAACTCATGAGATCTCAACTAAATCTAGGGAAGAGTTGAAAGAACCGATTCAAAATTTGAGTTATTCTTTCAAAGCTTCATCACAAGATTTTTTAGATGTTCAAAGAAAACGCACAAAAAAGTTAAAAAAAATTTATTATCGAAACAAAACCAGAACAACAACAGGAAGAAGAAAAAAATCCCTAATTCACTACAACTGCTTCCGATAGTAAATTCGACAGTATTTCTGGATTCTTTTCAGGCGAAATCCTGACTCCAATATTGTTTTTGAGAACTCTAGCAACAACTCTGATAAGTATTCCGAAAGCATATCTAACGACTGCTCAGTCATTTTCTCTAAGAAAATTTCCACGGTCATCTCTAAAGAAAACAGATCTATTGTCGTCGCCGGGAAAAATAGGACCGTAGCCGGCAGAAACAATTGTGTTGCCACCTAAGCGACCAGACTTACCAAAATCGCCCCCTAAACCACCAGATCTGCAACAGGTATTGTTAGCACCATATCAGCCACCGTTCAACATTTCACACCTTCGACCTCCATCAAAACCACCAGATTTTCAACCATCTCCACTGTCGGAACTATCACTAAGACCACCGGATTTGTATTTCCATGATTTTTATATATTTCATTATTTTTAATTCTATTTATTTTCTTGGAAAGGAAAAAGAGAGAAAGTAAGAATCGATAAGAAAGAAAGATAGAGAAATGAAGAAAGAAAGATGGAGAAACGAGAGAAAGAAAATAAATGAAAAAAAAGAACGGGTGAGAGACAAACAAAAGTTAAGAATTGTTATGAATTTGGGAAAGAAAAGGAAGAAGTGGTCTATTATCACCTATTGTCCGGTCTACTTATGCTCTCTGTCTGACACTCTCTCTCATGTGTTCTCTCTTTCTAGTATGCTGAAGTTTATTTTTCATCTTATTGTTTTCAACCTCCACGTTGTTGTGACTTGTGATTGAGATATTTGCTGCTATCATTATGTGTGACATCTCTTGTAGGTAGATGACATTTCTGAGAAACCACTGTTATCTCTCACATGTTGGTTATTGTCAAGTGCCAAAATTATTTATGCCAAGACATTATGTGTTAATGACTACATTTTTGTGTTGAAAAAAAATCATGTTCTGCTCATTATTTTAGAACCTTGAGGACAAGGTTCAAGTGAATCCGATAGTAATGATAGAGAGTAGAATTTAATATTTAATTTTATTAAGAATTAATATAAATAGTAATTTTATTTGTATTGTTATTTATTTGGGCCTTTATTAATAATTGGGCCTTTTAGTTTGTTATCCACTAGTAACATTATATATTGCAGTCTCATTGAAACATTAGGGTATCAATGAAAAGAAATGAAGTTTAATTTTCCTAGTTAGCTTTTATCTTCTTTTATTTTTATAAATTTCTTTAGTTTTGTTAGGGTTCTTATTCTAGCTTCCTAACAACATGCATTTCCAATGTGGGACTATTATCCTTAGCTTCCTTCTTATTCTAGCTTCCTAATAACATGCATTTCCAATGTGGGACTATTATCCATATTCACACTTTTATTTATTCTCAACACTCCCCCTCAAGTGTGAGTCCACAATGCCTCTCCCTCAAGTGGAAACTCCTCTTCCACTCACACTTGTATCGTGGATAGACACACGGGACAATCTACGCACATGTGTAACACATATCAACGATCATGTGGAGATACTTTCGATACACGGGACACTCTACGCACATGCGAAACACATACCAACAACCATGTGGAGATACTTTCGATACAAGTAAGCCGGTCCCTTTCTTGAACCAAAGGCTCATGATACCATTTGTTAGCGCAGCATCGAGGGATGGTCGAGTTCGGGAGCATTGTTAATTCCGGGACATTCCACTTGAGCAACACACCTTTGCGTGAGACACACCACTTCTCCTCCTCAAACCTTAAGGTGATAGGTGAGTGGGTTCTCCCACTTATATATGCTCAAGTAACCACATACATTTTCAATGTGAGACTCTTATCCATACTCACACTTGTATTTATTCTCAACAAAATGTGATCAAGTTATGCTAGTGCTCAATTTTTGTAACACGTATCTCCTGTGAATCTGTTCCTTCCCTTATGGAATCCATTTCCTTTTTCTAACAATTTTCTTTATTGTCGTCGTGACAATGTGACTTTTGAAGGTTGTTGTTTGGTTGTTCATGCAAACCAATTCTTCCATTACTAACCAACTCTAGAGCTACGGTAGTACAAAAACAATGTGATGATGGCATATCATTTTGGACCTTACAATCATGTTCATTGCTGACAATGATTTTTTCACACTATAATGAACATAAATTACATAGAAAACACAACTATAATAATTATTATAATCTATAATATAAGAAGGGAAGTTGTTCTGGAAAAGACAACTACACCCTTGTTTAATTTTGTGTCAAATCTCAATTTTATGGGCAATTTGGGCCTAATCTAACCATTTGTCTGACTTTTAGCTGGTTTTGGTTACATATTAATTCTTCATTACAATGTTTTGGGCTCAAAATGATAGTTTTCTATTATTTTGATACACTTAAGTTGCATTTGAACCAAGACTATGTAACATAAAGCAAAGTTTGCAGAACAGTAACGGGTGGTAACCAAGACTGGAGCAAAATGGTCTTCCCAATGTGCAAACTTGTTTCTATTCTCTCTCTGCTTTCTACCTTCCACCAACAACATTTTGCTTCTCTGGTTTTCTTCCACAAACTTGTTTCAATATTTCTTCAAATTCTCTCAACTTTCTTCATCAATTTTTCTCTTTGCTATGAACCCTAACTTGCAATTCATCTTCATTTTCTCACTGTCACATCTGTTGTAAACAAATTGACATCTATCTTGCAAACAAAAATCAAAAGCATGGATGAAACTGGAATCAAGAAGGAGAAATATGTTGCCAAGCTTTCTTAAATCAGGTAATTTAATATTTTCACTTCCTTTTATCTTTAAAAATTTTAGGGCTTACACATATAACAATATATAACAAATTTAATATTTTCACTTCATTTTATCTTTTTTTTGTAAAAATTATTTGTTGATTATATATTTTGTGTTTTGATTTTCGGACAGGTTTTGTTCTATTTATGGAGGATATTGTTCATCTTCTCCATCTAACTTAGAAAATTATGTTTATATTCTTGATAAAAATCACTTATTGTTATATCTTAGTCAAATCTTGTCTTTATTTTCTCTTTTTCACCTTATTTTAAACATACTTTTCCTCTTATTTTGTTTTAGGTGGTGAACAGATTTGGAGAATCGAAGAAGAAAATAGGTTTTGAAAATATGAACTGACAAGTTTAGTTTTGGTTTTGCAAATATGAAGTTCCATCTTTCAACCAAAATATGATTTATTGTTAATCGAACAATAGTTTGTTGATTAAGTAGTTTGTGTTTTGAATTTCAGACAGATTTTATTTTGCTTATGGAGGATATTGTTCATCTTCTTCATCCAAAACTCTGAGAGGCATGTTTATCTTTTTTTTTTTTGTAAAAATCACATCACATTGTTATATATTAGTCAAATCTTTTTTAATTAACACATTTAGTTAAATATTTTTTCTTTCTGGATTTACATAAAAAGTTAGTTTTTTTCACCATCCTTTGTATTTTGATGCTATTTTTAATGTTAGTTTTCATGAGTTTACATATAAGTTTGTTTTTTCCTAATCTATTGAAGGTTCATCCATGGAGGTTGTTTGAAAAAAGAGAGAAAGACAAAGAGGGAGATGTACACTCCATCAAAGGGATAGTGGCATCTGTTGTGGAGGTGATGTCATCTTCTTCTCTCTTATGATTATGTTATGTCCGTTTAGAAAAATTGATTCATGGTGATTTACATTGGTAGATCCCTTTTTGATTTACCTTCCTATTCTACTTTATTCTTTCTAAGTTTTATTGATTTTGAAAAATATAACAATTGAGTTTATATTATGATTTGATTATTTTCTCTGATGTTGGATGGTATTGAATTCACTAAGTTTTTTTATGGTTCTTTCCCCAGAATTCTCTCTTCAACAACTTTCATTCAATTTTAATTATTAGTTTTTATGTTTATTTTTCAGATATCAAGAATAGTGATTGAGAAAATCTTTTAGATGAAGTGTTGAATTCGTTGATATTTGTATTGGTTTGAAGTGTTAGTTGTTATGATTTACAGTTCATAAGTGAGATTTTTTCTTTTAAAATCAATTGAACTGCTAAACAATTTTT
This sequence comes from Vicia villosa, assembly GCF_029867415.1. Classification (NCBI taxonomy): domain Eukaryota; kingdom Viridiplantae; phylum Streptophyta; class Magnoliopsida; order Fabales; family Fabaceae; genus Vicia; species Vicia villosa. Next base: position 6,395 of record NW_026706367.1, on the reverse strand, counting down.
GTTTTTCACTATCATTGATATCACTCAACATTGTGTTTGAACATTGTTTTTTCTTAATGTTAATTTTTGTTGAATTTTATGTTTATTTATTTGACTTTTTGGGGTTTGATGGATTTGTTTAGGAATAGATGAACGTGGAGATATGGAGCAAATTTGTGGGACGTTAGTTGCAGAAAAGAAAGACAAACAAGAAAAAAAAAGACAATGTGAAACAAACATATATGTTTTTTATATTATTTTAATGTTTTTGGTTTATGTTGTCATGGACTAAGATTTTGTTGGATTCGTCTCTTTTCATGGCTTCTTCAAAATCTTTCACAGTTTACCTTGGTAAGTTTTTCACAACTCTCTCACAGTAATTCTTTAACAAGATTTTCATTAGATTCATTACTCAATATCAAGTTATGAAAGGTGTGTTTGATGTGGTTACTTTTTTCCTGGATTTTCTCCAACACAGGAAAGTACATCTATTCCAGTCTGTATACAGTTTGAAACCAGGCAAAAAAAATTGAGTTTCCTACTTTTTTAAAAATTCTGCAAGCAAGGATTAACTCATCATTAAATGTGACATATGCTACCTTTATCAGCTATGACAGTCTGTTGTTACTTTTTGCACGATTTGAGGCATGTTTTGCTACTGGACATGATGTAAAACAATAATACTAAAAGTTACTCTTATATTGCTTAGTTCAACTATTCATGTGAGGTAGCACGTAGAACATGTAAAAGTCTTTTTTATAGTTCTACTTGGAATTCATATCATATCATAAAAAGTTCTTTGTGCAATTTAATTTTAAAATATTTCTTATAAATTTTTCTTTTCTTCATTTAATAATTTGTGTAAATATTATCCTTAATGTTCTTTATTTTTTATGATTAATCTACAAATTATTTTCGTAACCTCTTATCATTAATATTAGTAATTAATGATAATAATAGTACAAGTTTGCATACAATTTTCATAGACTATCAATAAAATTATGTATATAAGTTTTTCTATAAATAAATTTGCATTACACATATTTTTAATTTAAATTTATGGTTTATATAAATAAATTTATACATTAATGTAAGTTTATAAGGTGAACTAAATATATTAAGGGAAATGCTAACCAGTGTCTTCAAGGCAATAGTTAAGACTTTAAAATAGTAAATTTATCTTGTTAATCTGCGTATTTAATACCTTAAAAATTAAAATATTAAAATTTCTATAAAATATTTTCTTTTTTAGAAATGTTTAACCATTGTCTCCAAGGCACTGGTTAGCAAGACTCATATATTAAATATATACATTAATGTAATTAAGTTTACGAGGTGAATTATTTACAAATTGGAAGATCCATCCAGCAAATTAAATATGTGTATAAACAAATTCTTAATATATAAATTACTTTAATTATAATCTATTTTATAATCATACACTTGATAAACGTTTATTTGGGACAATATAATGATATTTATAACGAACATTTAAAATTCAATTTTTAATGTACACTGTTAAATTGATATATGATGTTATATTTATATATTTAACTTGCGAAGAGTGTATAATGCAATATTTATAACAGGAATTTGGTAAAAGAAAAAACAGTTAAAGACATAAGTATGATGAAGACATCTGTTCATATTTTTTTCTTTTTTATTATGGTAAATTTTTAAGAAAGTTGTATTTGAATGGTATATTTGTAATTGTACTTTATTTGGGAGACGTACTATAAAACTTTTTAATTTTGTTTAAAGTATTAATTATTGCACTTTAAAGTAGATTAATATTAGCCTAATGTAGTAAGAGAAAGAAATCTTAACTGTCTTACGTAGTCATTTTTATTTAATTTGGAAGATAAAAGTGACATATACACTTTCTTATGTGTGTTCATGGTCTTTTAATGTGATTTGATCATATATTATTATATTTGACTTATGTGAATGTGGAATCAATTTAAATAAATAGAAAAAAATATTTATACGTGTAAATGATTTATTGGAATTTCTTAACACGGTGTTATATTATTATATTTCATTAAGCTCTTCCAAGTGAAAAATGATTAATATTACTTCAATCATTATCATGGGGATAAGAGATGATTTATGTTTAATCTTTTAAGAAAAAAGATTTAAAGTGAAAATCCAAGTGACAAAAGATTTGAATGAGGTTTTATGTCTTTTATAATTCTTGAAAGAGTTTTATATGCTTAAGTTTTGAAGCATTTATTCAAGAAAGAAGTTGACGATCACTTAAAAAAGATTAAATATCTACACTAATTTATCGGTTATTCTAATGAATCTCAATTAAATTTATAAATAATTTCATTAGAGTATACACAGAGGATATATTGTAAAAAATTCCAATCATTTGATCAGAGCCAACCTAATAGGCTGAGACTTTTAAAAATAATATTTATTAATCTTTAATTAATATTTTTTACACCTAACTTAAACCTAACTAATATCGATGGATAATCTCTCACTTGGCGTGATCCACCCACCCCCGGAAAGCTCCGACAAGCGGCTGAAATCGGAACTGGACTCTGTTAGTAGTTGATAGTTGATAAAAGATAGTTTTAGAGAGTTGTTTAGAAAGAAGGCTATTTCATTGATTTCTTGGATGATGAATTACAAGATAGCAATTGCCTATTTATAGGCTCAAGTCACCAACCTCTCAATGGTGGTGAATATTTCTACATCTCTTTAGTTCTTTCTAGAATTCTCATGATAGATTAGTATCATGATGATTCTAGGTTATTCTATATTTTACATACATTTATAATTCTAGATTGATCTACCATATCCATTCACACTAGAGTTCTAGATTATTCTACCATATTCCTATACACTATAATTCTAGGATATTCTACCATTTTCATACATATTATATTTAGAATATTCTAGAAATTTGTAGCAATTTCAACACTCCTCCTTGATGCAAATTTCCGTGACTCCAAGCATGGCTCGTAGTTCTTCAAATCTTGGTCTCGCCAACGCTTTCGTGAATATATCTGCAATTTGATCTTCTGTCCTGCAGTAGTCGAGTTTGATCTCTTTAGTTGCTTCAGCTTCTCTGATAAAGTGATACTTGATTGCTATGTGTTTTGCTCTACTGTGATGCACTGGATTTTTCGCCATTGCAATTGCTGATTTGTTGTCACAATTGATCTTAGTAGGCCCATCTTGTTTTTCTCCCATGTCTTCGAGTATCCTGCGAAGCCATATAGCTTGACTCGTTGCTTCAGCAGCTTCCACATACTCTGCTTCTGCTGTTGATTGTGCAACTGTAGCTTGCTTCTTTGATGCCCAAGAAAACATTCCTGATCCTAGAGAGAAAGCATAGCCAGAGGTGCTCTTCATGTCATCTACCGAACCTGCCCAATCACTGTCGGTGTAGCCAAGTAATCCTGAGTTGGTTTCGGTAGTGTACCATATACCGAACTCTTTTGTTCCTTGAAGATACCTCAAAATTCTTTTTCCTGCTCCAAAGTGTATTTGACTTGGGCTTTGCATGAATCTTGATAGAAGACTTGTAGCATACATTATATCTGGTCGTGTAGCTGTTAAATATAGAAGACTTCCAATTAGACTTCTGTATTTAGATGCATCAGCTTGTGGTGCTCCATCATTCTTCTGTAGTTTCTCATTTGTTATGAGTGGAGTAGCGACAGGTTTGCAACCGTACATCTTGAATTTCTTAAGTAAGCCTTCTGTGTATTTCTTTTGCGAGATAAATATCCCTTCATTTCTCTGACTTACCTCTATACCGAGGAAGAAACTCATCAAACCAAGGTCGGTCATCTCAAAGGTCTTCATCATGACTTCTTTGAACTCCATCATCATCTTAGTATTGTTTCCCGTGTAGATAAGGTCATCTACATATAGAGAGAGTAAGAGAGTGTACTGACCTTGAGACTTGATGTAAAGTGTAGGCTCACTCTTGCTCCTCCTGAATCCTCGATCCATGAAATATTGATCGATTCTGCTATACCATGCTCGAGGTGCTTGCTTCAAACCGTAGAGTGCTTTTCTTAGTCTTAACACTTTGCTTTCTTCACCTTCAGATATGAATCCTCGTGGCTGCTCCACATAGATCTCTTCTTCAAGTACGCCATTAAGGAAGGCAGATTTGACATCTAGTTGATGGATACTCCATCCTTTTTGTGCCGCAAGAGCTATTAGAGCTCTTATGGTATCAAGACGAGCTACTGGTGCAAATGTCTCATTGTAGTCAATCCCAGGTTGTTGTGAGTAACCCCTAGCTACTAGCCTCGCCTTGTGTTTCTGTATGGTGCCATCAGGGTTGAGCTTTGTCTTATAGACCCACTTAACCCCAAAGATATCTTTTCCATGGGGACGATTTACTAACTCCCATGTGTTGTTTTTCTCGATCATCTTTATCTCTTCTTCCATTGCCTTGACCCATACTTCCTGCTTTGATGCTTCTTCAAAACTTCCAGGTTCAAGTATGGCCATGTTACAGGTTTCATATATGTCCACCAAGGATCTTACTCGTCTTGGAGTAGACTCTGGTGATGATAGTTCTTGTTCTTGTTGTTGTGGTGGAGGTGAAATAGGTTCACCTGATTCTTCGTCCTCAGGTTCTTCATCCTCGGGTTCTTCTTGAGGTAGTTGGGCTGGTATGAGGATGTTCTTCACCACTTTTTCTTCATCCCAATTCCAAGAAGCATTCTCATCAACTTCAATATCTCGACTGATGATGAGTTTTTTAGTTTGTAAGTTGTAGACACGGTAGCCCTTAGAGATTGTGCTATACCCCAGGAAGATACCTCGTATACTCTTGTCTTCAAGCTTATGTCTCTTCACATCTGGAATATGAATGTAGCATATAGATCCAAAGACCCTTAGGTGCTTTGCTGATGGCTTCTTCCCGCCCCAGGCTTCAATTGGAGTCTTATCTTGTACTGCCTTAGTTGGACATCTATTGAGTATGTAAACAGAAGTGTAGACCGCTTCAGCCCAGAATGTGTTAGGCATTCCCTTCTCCTTGAGCATCGATCTAGCCATCTCCATAACTGTGCGATTCTTTCTCTCGGACACACCATTTTGTTGATACATACCGACGTATGTGGACCGATGAGGACGCCATCACATGAGAACAACAGGTACTTTATACTCTTCATTGACGACTTCTCTAGAATGACATGGGTTTATTTCCTTTGTAATATTAACCCACTTCAAAAACAAATTCTAAGCTATGGATAACACCACTCAATCATCATCTATTTCTGTCCCTATTTTCAATGGTGAAAATTATGATTTCTGGCGTGTTAAAATGGAAACATATTTTTCATCTCAAGATTTATGGGACATAGTAGAAGAAGGCTTCACTGTTCCCGCGGATACTTCAACTCTTAATGCAACTCAAGAAAAGGAGTTGAAGAAAAATAAACAGAGAAATTCAAAGGCGTTGTTCACCTTGCAACAAGCCGTGACTGATGCAATTTTTCCAAGAATTATGGGAGTTAAGACTGCCAAAGATGCGTGGAACACATTGAAGGAGGAGTTTCAAGGAAGTGATAAGGTACGTGCTGTTAAACTTCAATCTCTAAGAAGAGATTTTGAACTATTGAAGATGAAGGATTTTGAGACAGTTAAAGATTACTATTCTAAAGTCAAAGAAATAGTTAATCAAATGAGAGCTTTTGGAGATAATATTCTTGACAAGAAAATTGTTGAGAAAATTCTAATTACTATGCCTCCAAAGTTTGACCCAATCGTGACAACGATTGAGGAAACCAAAGATTTGTCCACTCTATCAGTGACAGAACTGGTGGGCTCTCTTGAAGCATATGAGCAAAGACTGAATAGGCATAAAGAATATACGCTTGAAAATGCCTTCCAATCAAAGCTCAAATTTCGGCCCCAAAATAAAGAAGATGGAGGAAAGAAGAGTTATGGAGAAACTTCTAGAAGAAGAGAAGCTTCTAGAAATTTCTTTAAGAACAAGCCAAATAAAAATCCTCCATGCAATATATGCAAAAAACCAGGCTCTGATACCACTGTTAGTAGTTGATAGTTGATAAAAGATAGTTTTAGAGAGTTGTTTAGAAAGAAGGCTATTTCATTGATTTCTTGGATGATGAATTACAAGATAGCAATTGCCTATTTATAGGCTCAAGTCACCAACCTCTCAATGGTGGTGAATATTTCTACATCTCTTTAGTTCTTTCTAGAATTCTCATGATAGATTAGTATCATGATGATTCTAGGTTATTCTATATTTTACATACATTTATAATTCTAGATTGATCTACCATATCCATTCACACTAGAGTTCTAGATTATTCTACCATATTCTTATACACTATAATTCTAGGATATTCTACCATTTTCATACATATTATATTTAGAATATTCTAGAAATTTGTAGCAATTTCAACAGACTC
>NW_026706366.1:0-182104 GCF_029867415.1 Vicia villosa | reverse complement strand
TTCGCCACGTCATTCTCCGGCGGGACTGTGAAGCTTCTGTTACAAGCTTTTCTTTCTGGCCAAATTTCAACTATAAAACCACCTTCACTCTCAGTTTCCACCATTGCTCAATTCCATTCTCTCTAAATTTCACTCTGCAATGGAGTTTCTTCCACCTGGTGTTGGGTTCTTTCCTTCCGACGAGCTAACTGTTGGCTACTTCCTTGCCAACAAGAACAACCCTGAGCTTCAGGCTTTCAATGGCTGTCAAATGATTCCAGAGCTGAACGTATATCGGTACGACCCGTACGAAATGCTTTTAGCTCCGTCTTTTTCCTTAGAGCATCGGAGCCATTTTTATTGCTTTGCTCCAAAAGTTGAGGACGAAATAACTGTCAGGCACTGCGTGAGTGGCTTTTGGAAGAAAATAGGAAATGTTCGAGACATTAGGGTCGGAGCTGATAATGTTGCTTTGGGGAAGAAGTCCCTTTTTGTTTTCTTTTTTGGGAATTCTGTTCATAAGGCTGTCAAAACTAATTGGATTATGTATGAATATGCCTTGGCGGACACTCCTCGGGTAAGGGATTTGGGAAATATAACTCTTTTCGATGTTCATTAATTATTGGATGATTAATAAATGTATTGATAACTACTAAGTATTTGATTTTAATTATTCTGCAGGCTCCTTTTGTTGTCTGCCGCATTTTTGAACGCCCACAAGGAATGGATCTGGAGGCCGAGTTCGGGCCATTTAATGAAGTTGATGTCATGATGAATGACGTCAATCCGAATTCTGAGAGGGATGCTGCTGCTTCGAGGATGAATGAAGGGGGCGATGCTGCTGGGCCCAGCAACCAGAATGTAAAATAAATTTTATTTTGATCACTCAATATTGTCTTTTTACTGTTACCATATTTCTCAAAACATGACAGTTACATTTTCCTCAGTACATATTTTCATTTCATTTTTTGTTTACTTATTGAGTTTCTTTGTTTTTATTGATGATTGACAGGAGAAGTGTGTTACTCTTATCATCAACATTACATTGTACCTGGCTGATGCGACTACAGTACAACTCGATCGTGCTATAATTGATGGAGATTTTCTTGAGTTGGCTGATCTTTATTAGTTTTGTTTCTTTTTAATTTCTTGTGATTTGTATTCCGAATGGACTGATGATGACCATGCTTAAGAGAATTTTCATGGATCTTTAAGTAATAAGGTAGTTAACAAAAGATCTTTCCTTGTTAAACTCTTGAGCCATATTTAAGAAATTATTCAGTATTTCTTCTTTTTTTTTGGGCGTGCAGATTTTTGTTCCGAGCCTTAGGAAAAAGTTAATTCGCACCAGATGAATAGAGTTAGTTTTTGATAATGGAGTTATATTTGCATCATACTATTTATTTTAGTATGATATCGGCATCGCCACCTTATTGTTCATGCTGTCTTGTTCCGGTAGAATACTTGTCCTGCTCAGAGGAAAAATCAGATAAATTCCTGATTACGGATCTCTGCAGGTCTTAAATATACAGCAATGACAGATGCCTTTTCTTGTTAGTTTGGATTTGCTACATTGATCAAATGCAGATTAAGTATCCTATCATAATATATTAAACAATTGTATGTCTTTTATTGTGTGATTTCGTCGGGCCGAGTTGTTTGATGTTCCTCATGGTATTAGGTATTATATATGGTATTCTGGTACTATGCCTTAGTTCTGGTTTTGGACCTTTTCCATTTTTTTGTAGCTGTCTAGCTGATATGATACTTCATGTGAAGTAAGTCTATTATGTTTTGGTGCCAGTGGTATTTTGATCATGATCCCCTGCTGTCAATTTTTCATGTATTTGTGGTCGTTGGATTGAGATTGGACAGCACCAATTTTAAATTGTATATTTTTATTTTTAAAAAAGTTAAAATTTATATTAGAATCTGAATCATCCAATAGTGAACAAAGGAACACGAATGAACCGAATGCATGGAAAGTTTGACAGTTGGGAATCCGATTTCGTGATATTTCTGTTTGTGTTTTTTTATTGCTAAAAGTTTGAAGTTAGTACTCAGACATGAATTGGTCTGAATTCTATTTGATTTATAGCATATGTTAAAAAGTTTGGTTCCTGGACTTTGTAGTGCTTATTTATTTATATAAATTATCTATGGTAGTTTGATTTGTCAGGCCATCCTACCGGGGCGGTTTTAGTATTTCGCTTGAATAAGAATGTTAACTTCATGGTTGCAATGATGTTTCTTCAATTCTTCTTATGGTGTGTGTTGGTTTTATGTGTTGGTAGAAATATTGTTTTCAAGGATTGATGTTAACTAAACTATGAATGGAAATTATTGTGAATGGAAATGATATTTACGAAGTCATTTTAGAATAATTGTTTCCGAGTCGATATGTATGGGAACGATACGACGGAAGCTTGCTGTAGTTTGTAGCTATGTAACACCGGCACTTGTAAAAAAGACGTGTCGTGTGTCAGACACCGACATTTGTGATTAGGTTTAACTTATTCATTTTTTCAATTATTATCAGTATCGCCGTGTCAGTGTCAATGTCGAGTTTGCGGTGTCTATTGTAAGTTCTGTTTGGTTTGTGGATCTTAATTTCTGCTACACAATTTCTTGTTGGTTGATTTATTTATGATTGTTTCACCTTATTTGACTGCTCTTCTGTCCCCTTGTTTGACGTTTAGGTCTTAAATTTACTTTGTTGGATTTATTACTCATTGGTTCACCTATTTGTTAAGACTTCTTTGATGGTTGGTTTTTGGATCTTAAAATTCTACATATTTAAGAAATTATTCAGTATTTCTTCTGTTTTTTGGGCATGCAGATTTTTGTTCCGAGCCTTATGAATGACAATTCGCAACAGATGAATAGAGTTAGTGTTTCATGTTGGAGATATATTTGCATCATAATTGTTCATGCTGTCTTGTTCCGGTAGAGTTACTCTCTTTTCAATTTTCTTTTACCTGCTCGAAGGGAAAATCAGATAAATTCCTGATTACAGAAAATAATGCATGAAATATTGACAGCAGAAAATAATGGATATAATACATAATACTATGACTTTATGGTTGTTGGATCAAGCTCGGACAATACGAATATTTTGTATAGTTTTTTTAAAAAAGAGTCAAATTTTATTAGAATCTGAACCATCTGATATCGATCATACAAACATGAATGAATCAAATGCGTGAAAATTCAACAGCTGGGAATCCGATTTCGTGATATTTCTGCTTTTTTTTTCATATAGCCAAAAGTTTGAAGTTAGTAGTCGATATCTGAATTGGTTTAAATTCCATTTGATTTCTAGGCTATGTTAAAAAGTTTGAAAACTAGTTATGGATATTTCATGTACTTATTAAAAGAAGAATGCTAGCAACACATGCTTCACCCATTGTTGAACACTGTAATATTTATTTATTTTTTCCTAATAAGTTTTATTCATTTTTTCAAAATGACCAATTTGTAAGACTTTTATAAGAGAAAACTAATCATAGATTCAAGAATGCGTTGTTAGCATTTTGCCAGCTGAAATAATCTATTGTAGTGTCTTTTAACCAATTATAATAGTATATGAAAACTGACAGCAGAGTTACATAAAAATGATAGCTAGCTAGAGACAACAGGACCGTAATGAGTGATCTTATCCTTCTAGGGACTCTTGGGCTTCAGAGGCTTCAGAAGGCTGGCGGTATGGACACAACTTGGCAAAACCATGATTTCCCGTCCATAGTTGTGTGAAGGAGGTTGAGATGGTGAAGAATCAATGCTGATCAGACTTGCTTCCTCTAAATTTGCAGAGTTTGGTGCAACATGTGTGAGGTTAAGAGAGACCAAGTATGGAGCTGACTACTTCTTGAATTTTACAAGGCGAAGTTCATGGGCCAAGAGTAGTATCTCAACTTTATCTAAGTCCATCAATCCAAACTTGCTCTCAATCACAGACACAACAGGAGAAAATTCAGAAGGTAGGCCTTCAAGTATGACATCTATATTGTGAGAAGCAGGAATTGGATCTCCAATTGAAGCTAAAGCGTCAACAATTGTCCGTACTTTGAGAAGAAAATCCTGAACATATGAGGTTCAAGTGTTAGGGCCCAAAGTTCAACTCAAAGCTGCCTTTCTCTTGCACAAGTTTGGCTTTGGAAGTAATTGAACAAGCGATCCAAAAGTTGGTGCTCATGGGAGCAACCTAGCACATGCGATAGAATCTCATTCGAAAGTGTTGACTGAAGCCATGAGAGAAGCATCTGATTCTTCTGAAGCCAGCGCAAATAATCAGGATTCACAGTGCCACTATTACGCGAATCATCAGCAGAGTTCGAGATCAACGGCGTCGGAGCACCAGGGATCTGAACGGAATCACAGCCATGGATCTGACCTAGGTTGAACCTAGAAATCTGATACCATGATAGAAATGGAAGTTACTCTTTCCATTTTTCAGTTACAACTAACTTTGATTTATGAATGGCTTAGTTACAAAGATAGCAACTGTTTGCCTTTATACATGGCAAATAAATGACTTGCTATAGCATGTTTTTGGTACACTAAAGCTGATAGATGTCAGTCTTAAGACTAGAAATTTTGCTATTTTAACTAACTTACACTTTCCTCTAATATGGATAATGTAGAATAGTCTATTAAGACTGGGCCAAGGGTCTTATTCATGATGCTCTAGGGGCTAGGGCCACTTATGTTCCACCAAGTGGGAGAGCAAACATGTCAACATTGAAAGTTTAACCCTGTAATGAGATGGAAACCTGAGGTCAAATCTGGGTACAAGCAATTGTCTCCGTTACCAAGGATGACCCTATGAGTGTTAGGTGTGGTGGAGAAAATGTGCCCCAAACAAATGTGACAATATGTATAACGTGCATGAGAAGCTATAATAGACAAGCTCTACTCATCCCTATGAATCATCTCAAAACAATTGAAAGTATGTACTAGAAACAACATTTTTATTTTTTTCTATTTTCCAATAAACCAGTTTTCTATGTCAATCTTTAAACAATTCAAAATATTATTACAACATAGAATTACAATCTCGAAGAAACCAAACAACCCAGAATCGAGAAAGCAATTTGAATTGTTAATGAGAATTGCTTTCGAAATCACGAATCAAAGAGAAAGAATCAAGTAAACACTAATTGCTAGACATAGAGTTAGGTTTAATATCCACTTCATATTACTTGATCTTTATACGATCAGATTGTTTAATCGGTTGAGACATCATCGATTCAACAAACCGATTGGAATCTTGAAACTTTCATGTAGACATACATGTTGTTTTGAAAAGTATGTGGAAATATGAATGAATACATGGTTATACCAAAAGTAATCGGTATATTGCATATGTAAACGGTAGAGGAGATCCAATCCCTGCAAGATAACTTGTCATATTACAACTTTGCTTATTTTATCGCTTTCATTTTACATTTCGTAACTAGGTTCGGATAAAATTTTAAACTTTCTGAAACTGTAACTTAAATGATTCAGTAATCTAAAATGTTGGTAATATCGCTCTAGTCTCTGCGGATACGATAACAAAAATACTTCTTTTGATTTACTCAACATTAGAAGCCCGCATTTTCAAAAATTTGAAGTTAGAAACATACTGAAGGTCTTGAATTTGGAAGTTCCAAAGGAGAGGGTGGTGGTTAGATCTAAGTTTGGTAAGGGTAGATCAAGATAAACTGGAACATGTGGAAATCTAGTGCTTATTGCATATGGTTCTGTCAAGTCTTTTTCAGTGAGATGAGAGCCTTTCCTATCATTGGACCAAGTGAACTTGGAGCCTTTGGGTGGAATGTGAATTAAGTTAAGCCTATTAGACCAGTTGTGGAAGTCTTCCATATAAGTTTTAGACAGTAAGTGGGCTCCTCTATGCTCATGGGCTCCAATAAAGGCATTGAAGTCTCCAATACAAGACCATGACATTTTGAGCCTGTGAATGGTTTGGGAGAGGACATTTCATAGCTCTCTTCTTTAGAGATAGTCAGTTAAGGCATATACAACAGAAATTGCCAAGAGCTTTTTATTATCAAGGAAAGAAAAAGTGACTTGTTGTTCAGAAATGTGACTGACAGTAGGATTAAAGTGATTGAAGGAAAGACACCAAATGTTTGGGAGCATATTAGATATTGAGTTGGTAGCAAATATCTTCATGCCAATCCTATTGAGCCAGTTGAGAGGGAGGTTACTATGGCACATCCAAGGCTCAACTATGCTACAGAAGTCAGGTTTATAAACTTTGAGAAAATTCTTTAAATCCAATCTTGTAAGGGAGTTGGCTAAACCCCTTATGTTCCAATATAAGCACTTCATTTAGAAGAGTTGGGTGAACTAACTTTTGACCTAGTGCCATAAGTAAATTTTTAGCAGAGGCCTTGCCTTTTCTTTTAGTGGTAACTTTTTGAAATGGTTCTTCAAGGGGCATAACAGCTTGGAATGAGTCTAGAGAATTAGAAGGGGAATCCACTACATTGTTTGTAACTTCAATGATTGGTTCAGTTTCCACACCATTGTTTGTAGCATCAATCACAGGGCCAGGGTTCAGTTCTGCAAGATTGGCCCATGAATTTTGTAGAAAAACCATGTCCCTCATGACTCTAGGGGAATTGACTGCTGGGTAGGTGATAGAGAGTTAATATTATTAGTTGAATTTAATTGGGCTCTCTCTATTGCTATTTAGTTGGGCTTTAAATGTTTAGATTGATTTGATTATCTATTTGCGATATTATATAATGTAGTGTCTTTGATACTCAAAATGTGTCAAAGTCACTACATTATATAATATCCCAAATGAATAATCAAATCAATCTAAATATTCAAAGCCCAACTAAATAGCAATAGAGTGAGCCCAATTAAATTCAACTAATAATATTAACTCTCTATCAGTAGGTCTGGGCTGGCTAACAGAAGATATTTGTTCATGTTCCTCTTGGTTGTCTACCTGAGTAGCATCTAAAAAATTTAAGGTGGAGGAACTATTATCTTCACCAACATGTATAAGATTAACATGATTAGATCCAATTTCTGACAGAGGTGTTTTATTGGTTAAGTTATTAACTAGGTTTAATGTTTTGTTTGAGGTAGAGGCTTCAAGGTTAGGAATATGTGTATTTTTAGGCACAATGTGTCTGAGGTGTTGCAATAGCATCATTGTTGGGTTTTGATTGGGCTATGGAAGGCTCAACTTATTTTCTATTATCTTTCACAACTTGAAAAGTAGTCTTTTTTAGTACATGCTCACAACTTTTGTTGCCATCAGCATTGGCTTTCTTGCAGTCAGGCTGTGTGTGTACAATACAGTTACAAAAAATGCAGTAGTCAGGCATATTCTCATAGTATAGATAAACAAAGAAGGCAAAACTAGTTCTTTCAAGTTTCAACTAAGGTACGATAAATTGGGGGTTTTCTTAGATCAATATCAACCAAGACGCGACCAATATGTCCAAATCCTTATCAAATTTTGGTTTGTTAGTGAATTGATCTACACAAATCGGTGTACCTACACTGGTTCCTATGGCAAAAAAAATCTTAGGACGCCAATACTCTTGAGCTAGGCCGTAAATTTTTTCCAAACTTGTGCAGAAGAGTGAGGTTGAACATTGGGGTTAAAATCTTTTGTCCATGCGAACAATTTCAACAAACCAAGGTTTGGATTCCAAGATCCAATGGGTCTGACCTGTTGGGACTCTTCCAATGAGGAGAAATAGAATTCATATAATCTTTTACCAAGGGATGTTATTCCCCATTTTCTAAGAGTGTTCCAAATCGGTGCTAACTTGCTTCTCAAGGCACCGACCTGGGTGTAGTTCCTTTGGGCCATATTATGCGTGCATGAAGGTTATGCTTGAAAGCAGCAACGCTAACTAGGTATTCATCCTCTGGTATTGTTATGGCAACCCTGTCCCCTTTGATGACCGGTTGCGGGAGTTGAGAAGAAGAGATGTCGCAAACGTTGTTTACCGCCTCAACAAAGGATTTTTTTAAGCCAAAAATCGCCTTTTGCGATTCTGTTTTTTTTTTTTTTTTGGAGTTTCTGTTTGAAGGCATGACCAAGGGATGATTATAGGGGACTTTCAGTGGCGGAGCCAGAAATTTTAGATAGCCTGGACAAAAATTTTACATAATTTATTATTCATTGTTTTAATTTTCACACATTATTTTTACTAATTTTGCCCCTAATTTTACCCCTGATTTTATCTAAAAATCGACTATTAAATTGGGGGAATATAAAGAAAATAGGGGTTGAGCCCGGGCGCCTGCCCGGGCTGGCTGGACCTTGGCTCCGCCCCTGGGGTCTTTGATGGTAAAGAGATTGTGTTAGCGGTGGCGGCCGCCATCGGAGAAAGTTAGTACGGTGGAGGTTAGCTTTTCGCCATCCACTAGCAGAATCTTGTTATTGCACTCTATATATGCGATACTTGTAAAATATGCATTTGTATTCTTTTATTCATTAGGTTCATAATGAAAAATATTAGAAATTTATATTAAAAAAGAAATATTAAAAAATAAAATATAGAAGTTAATTAGTAGAAACAATTTTTTTTGAACTTTGTAGCAAATAAAAATCTAGAAGCAATTAAATTAATAAGAACAAAAATCTTATAAAAAATTAATTAAAATAACTAATCGTTAGTTGATTCAGTGGTACAATCACCCGCAACTGTGATCGAGAGTTGGTTTGACCCAACTAAATATACTGGTGTTGATAAACCAAAAAAAAATTAAAATTAAAATTTTAAGATTTTAAGATTTTTAAAAATAAGAAAACCGTTAAGGAATATATATGGCATGTTTTTTTGATTTATTTAAATTCATCATTAAAAAATATTAAAAAAATTCTATTAAGGAACAAATAAAATAAAAGAGAAATAAAATAAAAGAAATTTAGACACGGTTTGATAGGACACATTTTAAACTTATAGTTTACAATTTATAACTTATAAGTTCATATGACAATTTATAAATGTTTGATAATGATCTCTTCACCACAAGCTTATAATTTATTTTTCATACCCTATTTCAATTATAGTTTTAATTTATAACTTATAGTTTGTCATTTTTCATTTCCTTTTTATCTTTACTATTTTAACAAAAATTCCCTTTTATCCTTTATAATTTATTTTATCAAATAAACAGTAAGTAAAAAGACTTTTTTTTTTTTTTAATTTAGTAACAAAAATTGTAAAAAGAATTAATCTTGGGTGAATAAAAATGGTAAAAAATAGACTTAAAAAATAAAAAAAAAAATAGAAACAAAGATAAAGTTAAGGACAAATAATATAAGTAAGAAATAAATATAATAAGGAAAAAACAAAGTAAAAATATAATATGAATGTTATATGCGCAGATAGACGGATTGGTTTCAATTAATATATTTGTTAACTATTATATTACTATAAATATTTAAAGTAATTTGATTAATATTTACTTGAAATGATAAAACTATATAATTATGTTTTGGTAATCGGATAAAAATGAATTTTTAATTTTTTTTTACCTTAAAATCCATTCAAATCCTAATTAAACAAAATTTCGTTCAAAAGGTATTAAAATTAATTATATGGAATACCTATGACATATTAGTTTTCACTTTTTTTTATTAATATATTATTTTATTATTAAAAAAAAGAAAAAATAATATGCACTGACAGTGTAAAATATTTTTACACCGTCGGCCAATCACAACTATATATTTAATTAAAACACAAGTTTAGTTTAAAAAAATTAATATGACATTGCAAGTGTAAGAATTTTAATTGATTGTATGTGTAAAGTTAATTTACAGTACACTACCTTTAAATTCATTAAAAAATTGACAATAAATTTTTTTTCTTCTAAATTATGCTATTATTTACCTTTGACTCTCTCGAGTAATTGAGATATATTTTTTATAATTATTTATTTATTTTCTTCCAAATTTTTAATGTTTGTTGTTATCTTTATTTTATTATTTTAATGTTTACTCCAGTCTTTCTCTTTATTACTGTTTGTTATACATATTAAAAAAAACAAAAAAGAGAAGAGAAAAAAATTGAAAAAGAAATAAATTCAAGAGAAAATTCAATGAACATCGATTCTAAAAAAGAAAACAACTTTGATTCTCGAAAAGGAAAAAGTTATTTTTTCTAATTTCAATAAATTAATTTTAATAAAATACAAATTATAAATTAAAATAGTACTAATATTAAGATAAATTTGTATTTTAAAAAAGGAAACCGTTTTTTTTACTCTAAAAATGGAAACTGTTATTGGTAGGGCGATTTGCAGCATGTTGCGCGGCTGTATGACGGCTGATGGTGGTTGCTTACAATGAAGGAAAAACCCGCTAAATGGGAAAAGTGTTTTTCAAACCAATTAGAATTCGCCACGTCATTCACAGGCGGCGGTCATTGAGGCTTCCGCGACACGATTTCCTTTCTGGCCAAATTTCAACTATAAAACCACTCTCACTCTCAGTTTCCACCTTTGCACAATTCTCTGTAAAATCCAAAACCTTCTAAAAAAATCTCATATTCTCTCTCAATTTCACACTCAATTCAGCTGCAATGGCTTTGCTTGCACCAGGTGTTGGATTTATCCCTACCGATGAGACTCTTGTTGGCTATTACTTGGTTAACAAGAATAGTCAAGAGCTTCAAGTTTTCATTGGCTGTGACCTCATCAAGGAGGTGAACTTGTATGCTCATGATCCTTTTGAATTGCGTTTTCCGTCGTCCTATACTATCCAGTCTCAGAGGCAGTTCTTCTGCTTTACTGCTAAAGTTGAGGAGGAGGTGAGACACTGCAATACTGGGTTCTGGATGAAGAAGGGAACTCCCTGCGAAATTACCGGTGCTGGTAATGTTGTCTTGGGTACCAAAACTCTGTTTATTTTTTATCTCGGATGTTCCCCGAATGCTGCTACCAGAACTGATTGGGTGATGTACGAGTATACCTTGGCTAACAAGCCTCAGGTATGGGATTTGTGATGACTAATTCTCTGCTCTGTTCATTAATTCATGTATCGGTTACTAATAAGTATTTTGTTTTAATTATTCTACAGGCTCCGTTTGTTGTGTGTCGTATCTTTGAGTGCCCTCGAGGAATGGATCTGGATTCTGAATTCGGGCCCATATCTGAAGTTGTAGTTGATGCGGGTGAAGACGTCGGGATGATTGAAGTCGAGCAGAATCTCGAGAGGGGTGCTGCTGTGCTAAGGATGAATGAAGAGGCTGATGCTGCAGGGCCAAGCAATCAGAATGTAAGCTAAATTCTCAATATTTTGTCTTCACTTACAATTTTCCAACACTTGATTTTTGAGTCATAATTGTGTTTTGTATGTTTTTTGTGTTGCATCTTTATTTAACATGTTATTGGACCAATGAATAATTAATGCACATAAGTTTTAATAAAATGCCGCGATTGAATCTGGTCCGATGATATTTGATTTTTGAAGTAGTGGCAATAGTAACTTTCCTTTTTACTTCGCAATCATTGACAGTCAGTCAAAGTCAATTCCGGCTTATGCAACCTCAATCGAAAATCTTTGACAATCAAGAAACTGCAATTGAGGATTCATCAGCCAGATTTTGCTTTGATTCTCAGTAAAATTAAGGATCGCAATGCAACTACGATTGCGGCTATGACTTCTATTCAAAACTGTTATGTATCACACTCTAGATGTAGCAATAGAATAATTTACACTGTTACTGTTCCCAAATTCCTCAAAACATGTAAGTTACATTTTTCTTTAATTTTTTAGCTTTATTATTATTATTGTGATCTCTATCAGTACATATTTTCATTTCATTTTTTTGTTTACTTATTGAATTTCTCTGTTTTTATTGATGATTAACAGGAGAAGTGCGTTACTCTTATCATCAACATTACGTTGTACCTGGATGATGTGACTACAGCACTTGATCGTGCTATAATGGAAGGAGATTTTATTGAGTTGGCTGATCTTTCTTAGTTTTGTTTCTTTTTAATCTCTTGTGATTTGTATTCTGAATGGACTGATGATAACCATGCTTAAGAGAATTTTCATGAATCCATCACCTAAGTAATAAGGTAGTGAATAAAAGATCTTTCCTTGTTAAACTCTTGAACCATGTTTAAGAAATTATTCCGTATTTCTTCTTTTTTGGGCCTGCAGATTTTTGTTTCGAACCTTATGAAAGGCAATTCGCATCAGATGAATAGAGTTAGTGTTTGATATTGGAGTTATATTTGCGTCATACTATTTATTTTAGTATGATATCGTCATCGTCACCTTATTTTCATGCTGTCTTGTTCCGGTAGAGTAACTCTCTTTTCAATTTTCTTTTACCTATCCTGCTCAGAGGGAAAATCAGATAAATTCCTGATTACGGATCTCTGCAGGTCTTAAATATACAGCAATGGCACAAGTCTTTTCTCGTTAGTTTGGATTTGCTACATTGATCAAATACAGATAAGGTATCCTATCATAATATATTAAACAATTGTATGTCTTTGACTGTGTTATTTCATGGGGCCAATTTGTTTTATGTTCTTCATGGTTTAGGGCGCCATATTTGGTATTCTGGTGCCATGCCATAGTTCTGGTTTTGGACCTTTTCCAATTTTGAAGTTTATTTTAAGAATAACTGTCATGTGAAGTGTGTCATGTGAAGTATGTCTTGTGCTTTGGTGCTAGTGATATTCTGATTTCTGACCATGATCTGCTGTCAATTTTTCTTTATAGCTAAAAGTT
Organism: Vicia villosa; assembly: GCF_029867415.1. Lineage (NCBI taxonomy): Eukaryota > Viridiplantae > Streptophyta > Magnoliopsida > Fabales > Fabaceae > Vicia > Vicia villosa. Next base: position 169,389 of record NW_026706366.1, on the reverse strand, counting down.
GAAGTTAGTAATAAGACATCTGAATTGGTTTGAATTCCATTTGATTTCTAGCCAATGTTAAAAAGTTTGATTCCTGGACTTACTAGTTAGAAGAACTCTCTCAGCTTCCATCATCTCACCAACCAAACTGCATACTTGACACAAGTGTTGCCTATGTAGAAGTAATTTTTATTGCAGACTTGACTTAATTTAAGAAAATACCATTATCTTGAGCACAATTGACTTGCTTATTTATTTGGATAAATTATCTATGGTAGTTTGATTTGTCAGGCAATCCCATGGGGCGGTTTTAGTATTTCTCAAGTAAGGAGTAAGAGTGTTTAAATGCATGGTTGCAATGTTTTATGTTTTGGTAGAAATATTGTTTTCAAGGATTGATATTAACTAAACTGTGGTGTACGGGAATGATATTTAGGAAGTGATTTTAGAATAATTGTTTCTGTGTCGATATATATGATAAAATCATTTTTATAAGTGTGTCTTTGTGAGTTTTTGTCTTGTGAGTTGTTTTCTTATATTTCAATGTACAACAGTAAGGAGGCAAGGTTTTGAGTTGATTTTTATAGTTGTCTATGTGTGTGTAGAATCTATAGATACTAACCATATTTGCCTGAAGAGAGACAATTGACACAAATTTTGCCATTGTATTGTATAAGAGAGACTGATTGGTGTCAGGTTAAGGATCCATGTCAGAAGAATTGCTAAGTTCACCTCTAAATATGACAACCTGTAATTGTAAAACACAAAAAATGTTAGACCTGGACAAATGTTTTAAAAATCAAACTAGACATTGAACCAGCGTAACCTCTAAGTCACGGTTCAACCACTTAAGGTCAGTTCAACAGATACAATCAATTGAACTAATATGTCTGGTTCGGTTTATGAAACACTAATGAATGGTCTATTGTATCGCACTGAATGTTCGCTTACCTGAGTAGGTGGGAGATTCAACGGTGGCTTGAACTTAACTATCTTTGGTCTAATTGCAGAAGTTGTAGTTTGAGAAGATGCAATAGGAGGACTGGCATTGATAGCACCTGCTATAATTAGTATTAGCAACCAGCAATAGAATACCATTATTCAAGCTATATAGTATAAACACATATCAAATACCCAATAAGAAATTGATGATTGAATTTTTTTATTACAATAATCATATGCCATTGAAAATTAAAGAAAGCCTTAGTCAATAGAAAAAGCAAGAAAAAGTATTTAAGATAACAAACATTGCTGAATAACAAATTACACCAAAGCTTATGAGTTCACTTTGTATAAAAAAACAAGGATATGGTTGTTCTGAACAACTAGAAAATTGGAAGCTCACTTTGTATAAAAAACAAGGATATGCGTGAAATTTGTGTTGTAATTAATTTGAAAATATTTATTAATTTCATTGAAACAAAGACTATATTTTGTATTTAATTAAATATCAAACTTATTATTTTTATAGAAGTTCACCTTCTAGTATTGTTTTGGTGGCCCTTGAGTGATGGGAAACAAGTATGCACACTGATTTATGACTTGCTCCCAAAGTCCAGTTTACTGTGCTTGTATTTTTAAGTCACATTTGTTAGAAGTTTGTTAGAAGTTGTAATTCATTATTTTGTAGAAAAGTGTATATTTAACATAGGTATGTTTGACCTAGTCAAAATAGTAGAAGTCAGTTAGTTGTATTCGACAGAGTCAAATACAACATTTAGTTGTTGACCGCCTATAAATAGACATGGCGTTGTATAGTTTAATACGCTTAACAGTTTTAACAACTTCACAAGTTTAAAATATAGTTTTTCTCTCATTCTCAAACTCTCTTTTCTCTCTTCAACCCTCTTCTATCTTTCTTGAAAACTCTAATTGTTCCAACAAATTGGTATCAACGAGTCTGTGTTGCGATTTAGATATAACCTGTAATGGCAAATGGAACAACAACATCAATGCAATTTTCATCGAGTTTACCGATTTTCAAAGGTGAGAACTACGAGAGGTGGGTTACGCAGATGGAGGTTATCTTCAAATTTCAAGATGTGTCTGAAATCTTGAATGATGGAGTGCCGACATTGGAAGCGAATGTAGATGATGTTCAGAAAGCTGTGCACAAGGATCAAATGAAGAAAGATAGAAAATCTTTGTTCTTGATTCACCAGTGTGTGGATCCTAACGTGTTCGAGAACATCATTGAAGAGTAAACGACCAAAGGAGCGTGAGACAAGTTGAAGAACTTGTACGACATAGATGAAAAACTGAAGAGGGTGAATTTGCAAACGTTGAGAAAACAATTTGAGATGAATCAATCTCAGAATTATTTTCACGTGTGGTGCTGTTAACGAACTAGATGAAGGCGTGTGGTGAATCAATCAACAATTTGCAAAAGAAACTCAAAAAGGGAGAAAGTGGTTGAACAGACACTACAAGTAAGATTCATCAAGAAGTCTGAATAAGAGAAGTCAGAATAGAGAAAGAATCTTGCTAATGATGAGAAGTCAAGCAAGAAATCAAAAAATCACTCTGATTTAACCAAGATAGACATGGGAAACAAGTATTTAGGAAATAAAGTTGACATGAAAGAGGTGTAGTGTTACAATTGTCAAGGGTTTGGCCATTATGCTCGAGACTGTCGAAGACAAAAAGAAGCAAGAGAAAAAGATAATGCTGAAATGCAATATGCACATGTTAGAGATAGTGATTCTGATGTGCTACTAATGGCAAATAGTCAGTCGAGCAATGAGAAAACCAACATGTGATACCTAGATTCAGGATGTAATAACCACATGAATGGAAATAAAACCTGGTTCACCAAGTTAGATGAATCACTTAAGAAAGTGATCAAGTTTGCAGATGGTAAACATGTCACATCAAGTGGAAAAGAAGACATATATATGGTTATAAAGAACGATCAAAAAGCCAGTATCACTGATGTGCTATATGTACCTTCGATGACAAGTAATTTGATAAGCATAGGTCAATTACTTGCAAACGAGTACAACATGAAGATAGAAAAGAATCAAATGAAGATGTATCATGGTGATGAAAGGTTGATTTTGAAAGCACCATTGGCAGACAACAAAACCTTGAAAGTAGATATTAATGCGATTGATCACAAGTGTCTTTATTCGACTGCAGAAGAAGATAATAATTAGCTATGGCATCACATGTATGGACATCTAAACTTTAGAAGTTTAAGTATGCTTAAATTGAAGAAAATGGTGTACGACTTACCTCAGGTCAAGGAACCAAGTCAAATGTATGAGGAATGTTGTAAATAAAAGTAGGCTAGGAAAACATTCAAGCATAACTTTCCTATGAGGTCGAAGGAAGGAAAAGCAGGAGCTAGATTACTCTGATGTGTGTGACCCTTTTGAAGTAAGGTCGAATAGAGGTAACTGCTATTCCCTAACTTTCATAAATGAATTCACCAGATATGTGTGAATTTACATTCTTGAAAGGAAGAGAGAGGTATTCACATGATTCAATAAGTTTAAATTGCATGTCGAGAAACAAAGTGGATGCAAGTTAAAGAAACTGAGAACTGATGGCGGTGGTGAATACACCTAATTGAAAAAGTTCTACAATAGGGAAGGTATAGAGCACGAGGTCATTGCACCCTATACACCTCGACATAATGATATAGCTGAAAGTAAGAATCGAAGTATACTGAACATGTCCAGAAGTATGTTGACAGCTAAAGAAATGCCAAAGAGATTTTGGAGTGAAGAATTTTCGACAGCGGTATACATTCTAAACAGATGTCCAATGAGGAACATAGTTAAGAAGACATCATAATTTAGGTACATTATTCAGCAAAATGATATTGTTGTCACTACAAGAAAACATTGCTCCAGCCACGTGATTTAGTGACGTGATATTCACGTGGCTAAAAATAAGAGTTGCGACGTGATTATTACGACACTATAATCACGCCGCAACTCTCAATTTTAGCCACATGAATACCACATCACTAAATCACGTGGCTGGAGCAATGTTTTCTTGTAGTGATAACAACATCATTTTGCTGAATAATAGACCTAAATTATGGTGAAGATCTGAAGCTTGTTAAGTTGTTTTGATTGTTTGCTCTGTTATATCTTTTATTTTGTTATCATGATTTTACATTTGTTGTTATGTTGTGCAAATTGTTATATTTGTCATTACTATATTTTTTTATTTGTTAGTTTATGTAGTCACACAAATTTCTTAAGCATTCAGGAGAAAGTTTAACACAAAGAGGAATGAAGAAGAAAGACAAAGATATGGTGGGCACCCAAACTTCTACAAAAAGTATTAATCATTCTCTATATTCTTAGACTCTATTAGACATATTTTTCGTTTTTGATTTTTTCCTTATGTGGAGTTTGGCTAAATAGTCTGTTATTTTAGTTAGCTAGTAATCTATATTTTTTGTTGTCAAAATAATTTACCATTAGGAATATATTGAATGTAATATTTGATATTTCCAAGATATATAATCTTCAAAACTTAACTAATTAAAAAGAGAAGAAAAATAAAATTGTTGAGAAGAAAATTAGGAAAAAATTTTAATAGCATTTTACCTTAAAAGTGCTATTAATTTACTGCTATTATATCTAAAAATTGTAGTAGTGAAAGTGACAAAAGAAAAGAGAATAAAATAAACGTCAGTCTTTTTTATGCCACATCATCCATGATTTATTTTTTTAATGCCACATAAGCGAAGTTTAATCTACATATTGTAAGGGGACTATCAAATGCAAAAGGGGGCAAACTGGAGGGGAAAAAAATCAAGCGATTGAAACTTGGGGGGCCAAATTCATGCAATTGGGAAATTTGGGGGGCCAAATTCATGCAATTGGGAAATTTTGGGTGTCAAAACTGCATTTAAGCCTAAATGAAATTAAAAAATGCAGCAGTAGAACCACAATAAGAACAACAATAAGAATAACAAGAATAACAACAATAAAAAACCAATAAAAAACCAATAAAACAACAAGAACGATAACATGAACTATAACAACAACAACAACAATAAGAACAACAACAAGAATACTAGTGTTTGAATTACTTTAAAAGCGTCACCAACTCAAGTTTTGAAACGACAAGCATAATCTTCAGGCCCGGCCCTTTCCAGGTGCAGGCAGTGCTTTAACACTGGACCTCACAATCCTGGGGGGCCCCAAATTTAATTTAACAACAAGCACCCAAAGTATCTGTACTGTTAATAGCAGAAGCAGCATTTATGGTTAATGATGCAAAAGGGAGTAAAGTTAATCACTAGTATGAGATGGTCTTCCATGTGATGAACTTTATGCTATTAAAAAGAGAAAATCTCAAATCCAGAAATTAGTCATCCGGAAGATATTTTTCCTGGTTAAATACTTATAATAAACTCTCCATTAAGATGAATAACAATATTTTAGGTCATTTTCCTAATAACCAGGTAGATTTTGGTTAATTTTTTTGTAATTTTAATTCTTTCTTTTGAGTCTAGGATAATAGTTTATAGTTTTTTTTTATAAGCAAAAAATGGATTAAAAAGCACTAGGGGTGCTTAACCCAAAGAAACAAAGAACAAGATAAAGTTTTGACAGCATCCTCCCACAAAACTACCAACCTAACCATCCAAATGACAAAAAGAACGATAGTTGTTATTTAATGGGTTAAATATACGTTACCCCCTATCATATAGGCGAGATTCGGTTTACGCCCCTTAATTTTTTTTCCTGAAATCTAAAAATTCTATGTCATTTGCCTCTATGGGCACATGCTACCCCTGTAATTTTTTTTTTTGATTTATCCTCCTGATTCTTACACGCTTAGAGGTATTCAAAAATTACAGAGGGTAACACAATTTTTTTAAAGAGAAGTAAACCGAATCTCGCCTATATAGTAAGGAGATAACATATATTTAACTCTTATTTAATTTCTTATTATCACCTGTGAATTAACTTTAAAATTATATGGAATGGTGTTTATAATTTAAATAATATTAAATTTTTAAGTACTTGATTTGATTAATGTATAATTTTATTTTTTGGGTGTTTTTTTTATTTATTAAAATTATTATTTTTTCTTAAAATTTAGATCCATTTTTTAAATTAGATCAAAGCCTCGATATTGATTGGGCCAACCCTGATAATCTTAGTGTAGTCCTAGCTTTAGCTATAAACAAAATTAGTTTAATCCTTTTTATTATTTTATGATAAAACAAAAAATGGTGTATGTTCTAAATTAATGTCTGGTCTGAACAAAACCATTTTCATGAAAGAATAACAAAACCGTATAATTTACTGAATAATACTACCTCCGTCTCAACATAAATGTCGTTTAAGGTTGTTATACACTAATTAAGAAAAGTCATGATTGAGTCAATAAAGATAACATATTTACAAAATTACCCTTAATTATTATTGATTGTTTTATATTGTCATGACTTGAAAAGAGTGTAGATAAGGGGTAAAATTGGTAAAAATTAATTAATGTTGCATTGGGAAAGTAAAGAGACTATTATTTTGAGACAACATTTTATGACTAAAAAGATATTTATTTTGGAACAGATGAAGTATATCTTTAGCTAGTTGTAGCTTGTAGGTTGAATGATGGAATGCATGAGATCGAGAGGTTACAATAATGAATCTCAAGTTTGAGCCATGTTATGTTAGGAGTATATACTCCTTTCGTCTCATAATAAGTGTCTTATTTGAGATTTGCACGGTTCTTAAGAAAATAATTAGATGTGTTGATTTTAATGATAAAATTAATATCATTTACTAAAGTACCCTTATTTATTATAGATAGTGGAGTTGTTGAAAAACGTAAAAGTTAATTTATATTTTATAGGGATATAGCAGTGGAAAAATAATAAATGTTGTATTGATATTTTAAAGAGACATTTATTTTGAGACATAGAAAAAATACAAATGAGACACTTATTATGAGACGGATGAAGTATATATATGTGTGTGTGTGTATATATATATATATATATATATATATATATATATATATATATATATATATATATATATATATATATATATATATATATATATATATATATATATATATATATATATATATATATATATATAAAGAAGTTAGCGAAGTTGATGGGGGTGGAAGATGTCATGATGAATGACGTCAGCCAGAATATTAGAGCATACACATTCATACCACACAATTTGGCGGTGTAAATAGACCCCACCTAATATAATATATTATTTTATATTTCTCAATTACTTAAATCACCCAACTACATTTTTCAAATATCCATACCACTCATCTAAAATTTTAAAATGGGTCCCACTAAACTTACAATATATTCTAAATTTATATTTTATATTAATATATAAATATATAATTAATAATCCTGTCCCACTATACTTATAAATATATTCCAAATAATCCACCTGTTCAATAAAATTACGGTCCCTTATATGGCACCTCTGCACCATTTTTTTATCTCCGTTACACTGTGCATAATCTGAAAATTCTTACACAATTTTTATTGAAATCTGTGTGAAACCCACCGATGTGGGTGCTCTTAAGGGGGTGTCGATGTGCCAAGCAACCAAAAAATAGATTTCTTTTACATATATGCCACAGTTTTGAAACAAAAATACCACAAGTTGAAAAGAATTTTCCAATGTGCCACCTTTTTTGTTTTGGTTCGGCCAAGGGTTGGCCGAAAAAGTGATTTTTTTTCTCTCTAGTTTGGGTTCGGCCAGGGGTTGGCCGACCCTTAACTAGGACTTTTTTTTTTTGTTTTTTGAATTATTAATTAATTTTCTAATATTAATAATTATTTTTCTAATCTATTAAATAATTAAAATATATTATTAAATATTAAATAAATTTAATAATAAAATAAATAAATGGAATAATATTTTTTAAATAAATTATTTAATAAGATATTTTATTAAAAATATATAAAATATATTCGCTCGGCCATCTATTGGCCGAACATACACATTCATGCATCTTCTTCATTCGCTCATCCAATTTATGTCTTGCTCGTATATTTGTTTTAACGGATTGGCCAATAGATGCACATACCGTATTATTTAATTATTAAAATAACTTAATAAAATATCTTATTAATTAATTTATTTAAAAAATATTATTCCATTTATTTATTTTATTATTAAATTTATTTAATATTTAATAATCTATTTTAATCATTTAATAGATTAGAAAAATAATTATTAATATTAAAAAATTAATTAATAATTCAAAAACATAAAAAAAAACAAAAAAAAAAATCCTAGTTAAGGGTCGGCCAACCCTGGCCAAACCCAAACTAGAGAAAAAAAAATACTTTTTCGGCCAACCCTTGGCCGAACCAAAGCAAAAAAGATGGCACATTGGGAAATTTTTTTCAACTTGTGACATTGTGGTATTTTTGTTTCAAAAAATGACATATAGGTAAAAAAATAAAAAAAAAAGCTAAATTCTATTTTGATGTCTCAATATTTTTTCTTCACATTTAAAAACTTACAGTACTCGATTTGAAGTCATAAATTTCTTTTGTTTTTTATTGTGTTACATCTGTATTTGACAAGGTGACCAATGAAAATCAATAAACTTAACTTTTAAATAAATGTTACGATTGACACTGAAACAAGAGTAAAATTGAGACATAATTTGAGAATGTCGAAAGGGTTTAGGATTTTTTAAAAGAATTATGCAATGGTGGAAACTGAGAGAGTGGATGGTTTTATTGAATCTTTTAAATAAACTAGATTGAATTAAATATTTTATTTTTATTCTCTCTCTTAACTTTGTATTTTTTATTATTTCTTTGATATTTTTTATTTCTCTTATCTCTTTGACTTTTTTTTAATATATTAAACTCTATCCCCTCTTTTATTTTATTTTTTTAATTTATTATTTTAGATTTAAATGATCTCTGATCTAATTTAATATATAACTCTCTATTTTTTGTTAAATCAGATAAGCCCTAATTTAAAATAAAAGTAATAAATAAAAAAAATAAAAGTAACGATATAGTACAATATGTCAAAAACAATTAAAAGAGAAAGAGAAAAGTATAAATTAAAGTTAAGAGAGAAATAAATAAAAAAATAGTGGACCAATTTATGTTAATTATTTTTAATTTGTCCAACATGTAAAATGCATATGCAACAAAAAAAAAACAAAAAATAATAAATTTATGAATTAAAATCAAGTGTTGTAAAATTATAACTATGAAGATAAAATATTGAAAGATCAAAATAGAATTTAGCTTGGAGCAGAATAACCCCGTACAAAATTGCTTGCTAGGGAAGGTGATAAGATGGTTGTTTTGCATTAATACTGCTCTCATGGCCTGGTAGAAAGCGTTAGTTACTAGGGTAAATGTTATGGAAAATTTTGGGATGGCTAATGTGGGTGTAGTGTTCATTGCTTGTTTAAGGTTGCCAAAGGCTTGTTGTGCTTTAGCTGGCTGTGCTAAAGAATCCTTGCGTAGAGGGGTTGTGAGAGATGTAGCTATGGATGCATAAACCTTAATGAATTTTTGGTAAAATTCCGCGAGTTCCAAAAATCTACCTAGAGGTGAAATCGAAGATGTTAGCTTGATCTTGAACGGTCTACTTTTCATATTCATTAGAGATCTTGTCTATAGGCTGATCTTGAGCCGTCTTGAACTTAATAAGAATGCGAGGATTCATAACCACTTTATGATCGTCTTGAACCATAACCAGTCTATGGTTACTAAAATTATTGATTTTGGATAGAAGATGATCAGCTTGTGGAGTTTTGTGGAAATTAGAAGTCGATTCTCATATATACAGAACCAATGTTCCAATATGGTTCCAAAATTAGATATAAGACGACAATGAGGAACCGTAAACCGGTGGTACTGATATCCGATATGGCTACGCAGAGGTGGGCCGACAATGTTAGCACTCTAACGCCAAGTTAGTTCGTAATTCAAGGTGATTGTAGTGAAAAAATGGAAATCCAAAAATGTGCCTTGCATTTCTTCTGATACAAGTTTATATGCATCACAAAAGGACAAAATTGAAAAGTTGCAAAGGACATGCGCAGCCCTCCACTACCTTGCTCACACCAACCTTGGTACAACTTGCTGCTCCACTACTCCTCCACTCTAACAAACCTGCAAAAACTTTGTGCAGCTCACCATCTTGATCTTATCCAATACCCTCAAGCAAATCTCCCTTATACAATTCTGCAACTATTATCCCTCAAAACTCACCACCAACGCATAACCCTCACTGCACAGACCCAATCTCCATTCACAGTAGCCAAACACATTATCGTACATCACCAAACCCTCCACAAACAATCTCACTACCGAATTCACCTCACTAAAAAAAACCTTTAACCACCATCAGCATCACTCAAACCACAGAACTCTCATCCCTTCACACTCAAAATGCACAGACCTAACAACAGCAACAAAGATTCCCTGGAAGACCGAAGAAGAAGAACTCGAACACAGAAGCAAGCCGAAGGAGGAAGAAGATTACCTGTGGTATTCGAGTCGCTTTTCCGTTGATCTGTAGTTGTTACTTTCGATTTTCACTTGCGTTTACAATTTATAACATATCATGAACATAATGAAAAGCGGGTTTTCAGGGGTTTCAAAGGGTTAAGGGTATCGATTTGTGTTTGATATCAATTGGTAGCATAGGTATGTATGTATAGCGATTCGAGAGAGCAAGAATCCTCAAATGCCGTCCATGGCGGAATCGATTAAGAAAGAATGCGAGAGAGAACCGAATTGCGAGAGATTAAGAGCCTGTTTGAAAGGTTTTTTAAAAACTCTATTTTAGTTTTTGAAAATTTAAAAACTAAAAACTTGTTTGAATATAATATTTTACAAATGTGTTTCTAAAAACTCTTCACAATTTTTCAGTTTTTAAAAGCAAAAAACTGAAATGGCTAAATTGTGTTTTAATTTTTACTTTTCAGTTTTTAAAAACTAAAAACAAAAACTATTTCAAACAGATCCTAAGAGATTTGTTTTCACCATTTTTGTTCTGCAACGAAGAACTGAGTGATTGTTATTGTTATCTTTTCCAGGAAAATGAAACAAGAAACACGGTTTGTGAAGGAGAGTACACAGGGAGCGCTGAGTTGCTTTAGGGTTATTGAACCTGGCTTTGTGTTGACCGATGGGCCAAGGATTGTGTTTCTCAGAAAAATTTACTTCATACCCTTACAATTAGACCTGTACCCCTACACGAAAAAATTTTGAACTGAAATACCCTCTTATAAATAATACATATTTTAATTTTTTTATCATTTTTTCCTCATATTTTCAAAAAAAACTTGAAACACCAAAAAATATATAAACCGAACACTTTTTCAAAGTTTTCCGATTCAAGAAAATTACACCGGAACACTTAGAAAAAGAATTCCGGTACCTTAAAAGTGAGGTTTAAAGATGCATACCGGAACACTTATTAAAACTTTTCCGGAGGTTTAATTTTTTTAAAAAATTCTAAACTTTGCGAACAGTTTTAAACCGTTGCCAAAAGGTATTGGCCAACAGAATTAAACCGTTGCCTATGCTGATTGCTTTCAAACCACACTTTAGGCAACGCTTTTTTAATTTGTCATTCACTTTAGGCAACGGTTTAAAACGTTGCGTAAAGTCTAGAATTTTATAAAAAAAATAAACCACCGGAACACTTTAAATAAGTGTTGCGGTATGCAACTTTAAACAACTGAAAATTACCGGAACTCTTTTTCTAAGTGTTCCGGTGTAGTTTTTTTTAAACCGGAAGACTTTGAAAAAGTGTTCCGGTTTATATATTTTTGGGTGTTTCGAAATTTTTTCTAAAATGTGAGGAAAAAATGAATTTTTTTAAAATATGTACTATTTATACGAGGGTATTTCGGTCCAAATTTTTTTCATGTAGGGGTATAGGTATAGTTGTAGGGGTATAAAGTAAAATTTTATGTTTCTCAACCTGATCCGGCCCAATCTTTTGCATCATACCCCTCAGCGCCTCATTTTATAGAGATTGGGCCTCATGCACTGACCCAACACTAATTTTTGTTCTAATGCTTTTATCACAAGAAATCTATATGCCACCCCTTTTTAACCCCCTATTTTTTTAACCCAATTTTACTCGTTAAAAAAAGGTTGAAATACAAAGAATTTCCTAAACAAATTTTTGGTATGCATTCCAAAATTTTCGGTACAAAATACCGAAAATTTCAGTTAGAAGAAAATTTCCGATACAATATACCGAAAATTTAGTTAATTTGAAATTTCCGGTATGCATTCCAAAATTTCCGGTTCAAATTACCGGAAATTTCAGTTAGAAAGAAATTTTCGATACAACATATTGAAAATTTAGTTAATTTGAATCTTTCGGTATACTGGAATTTTTAATTTTCCGGTATACAGGAATTTTCAAATTTCAGGTATACCAAAATTTTCAAATTAACTAAATTTCCGGTATGTTTCAATTTTTAGTTTTTTAAACGGTTGAGATTTTGCCGATACTTTTGGAGGATCCTGATTGTACCAATACATTTGTGTGATCTAGAATGCACCACCATTTATATAAATAGAGGTGTTAGGGTTATTGGATAACACATCATTTCAACAAAATGTCTCTTCCTCAGTATTTGATTAAAGTATCTGTGCATTTCAATGGCCGCAAGCCTGCTGTTCAAACCAAGATTTCAGATGGCGCTGAATCCTTTGCCACCTTGAAAGAAACGTTATTTGTTGCCTGATTCCGATAACAGAAGGGTGACAAAGATCGAGTTTTTGGAGGACTGGATTGATACAGATGGAAGGGTGAAATACAACTTAATCGAGTTGACGAATGATGAAGATGTGAAGGCCATGTGGAAATCATTTTGTCGTAGGATAACTAAAGGTTCGATCGAATTGGATGCGCAGATCCAAATATCCGTTGACGATATAATGAAGTGTCTGATTTGTCCAGAGTCTTCCGGTAGTGCCTAGGTTTTCATGTTTCACAGTACTGTTTATGCTTGTTGTTTGTCATCTGATGTTTGTTAACTATGTTTGTTTGTTATTGATGTTATTTTCTTTATCTACTCGAAACATGTACTAGCCAAAAAGATTATGCAATAAAAAAGATGTTCATACATAAGATGTACGTACAAAATATACAAATATACTAATAATACAAATGATACAATCATAACAAAATAAATCTACATAGGTCCTCCACAGGAAACATCCGCCAACCTAGCTAAAATACTGTGAACCTCACCATCAGGGTTCACCAAACCCATGAGGCTATCCAAGTGAACGGCGATGTACTGCAGGGGGCTGTCCTGGTCACCTGCGAGAGGTGGAGGTGGTGGTGGTGAAGAAGCTCTGGTACCTGAAGGCCCTGGAACATCAGATGTTGCGGCAGGTGGTATAAAACTAGGGTGTGACACACTGAGGAACCACTCCGGGTAACCATCCTGACACTGCCCAGGCTGCTGAACCGCAATGGATGTATCAATGATCTCACGAGGGGAGCTGAGAATGTGACTCTGAAACCAGCGATCAATGCTACCAGCTAGAGTCTCTGGGATCGGCTGTAGCATGCCCTGTAAATAACCATACTGGCGTATACACCTCTTAAGCAAGTGTCTAGCCACATGGCTCTCCCATCTGACATACCCTGAATATAAAGAAGATACATCAAAAGGAAGATGATCGCAGTGACCTGTATACGGTTTCCAGATGACATCATCCAGCGTCAGAGCATCCAGCCTCCGCCTGTACTCAATCACCCCTCCTGGATGGGTCTGTCTGACCTTCCACCTCCTCGCACAAGGGTCGACAGGCGCAGAATGCTGAGTATTCCGCTCACAGATGTTAGGTAAGTGCTCGTAGATCCAACACTGCATAAATAAAAATAATCAAGCCCAGGTAAATTATAATAACACACAAAAAACCACGTAAGAATATATACTTGTAACAAGCTCAGATAACCAGCAAGCTGTCTGGTGTTAGGACGAGATGCAGCATCAAGCGCCGTGTACAACATCGTCAATGCTGCCACTCCCCAAGCCCAAAATGGGGTCTCAAGGTCATTGAATAGAGAAATATAGCGGACATTAATATAAACTCCAGACTTGTCCGCAAAGAGAGTACATGCCACTAGATGTAGCATGTACGCCATAGCGGCAGCCTGGTACCTCCCTGCATCGGCAAGCTCCTGATAAACCCTCATCAACCAAGACATCCTGAGGTGAAAGCCCCGAGTGTCACCAAACTCCTTAAGCACAACCAGCTCATCAACCTCTTAAGCATCCATCACCATGTGCACCGCCGTCGCCTGGTCCCTATGAACTAGTGTGAAAAATGTACCAGCAATTGGAAGATGAAATAGGGAATGCACATCATCTAGAGTCACCGTCATCTTCCCGGATGGAAGATGGGAAGGATGATGTCTCCAGGTGCCATCTCTCAACAAAATCTGATAATAGAGGGACGTCCAACATCGTCAGGGAGCATCCAACAAAGTCCATCAAATGGAAGTCCCAAACTATCCTCGCCACCTACTCAGGCATCGATCTCTCGGAGAAGTTCTTCAACTTCGACCCATGAGAAGTGAGCTTCAGCATTGGACGCTCCTGTAACAAAAAATACAATTAAAACACAGTTTGTAATAAAAATTGCATAATAAAATTTAAGCACTTAAGCAATGTTACATACCTCGCCATGCCATATCCTATAAGCGACATGGTCAGCATATTCTGTCAAAACGGACTTGTTAGAAGGTCCTCCTGGAAAACCTCCATTAGTGTGTACTGATGGCTCCGTAGATGCACCTGTGGTGGTGTCTGTATCATGCACCACCCGCTCCTTAGCAACCCCCTCCTCAACCACAACCACCCACTCCTTAACTCCAGGCACCTGCTCCTCAGCAACAGCAACCTCCTCCTCAGCAACAAACATCGGCTTCTCAACAACAGCCTCCGACTCCCGAACAACAGCCACCGCCTCAACCTCAAAAACCTCATCATGAACCACCTGCTCGTCCATAGCAGTGGATGCTCTACCACCCCGGTGGCGAGGTGCGCAGAACCCCCTACCCGCCTGCTTAGCCCTCTGATTCCAGTTAGAACTGGTCGGAGGAACGCGTCCAACACGTAACATTGAGGTACCAGCCTCATCAGCAGCCGTTCGAGCACGAGCATCGTCTCTATCAATGGCCCGACCCGCAACAGTACCATCTCTGCCTCTAGTCCGCACTAAAAAAAATTAAAAATATAAGCAAAATAGCATTTTTAAAAAAATAGAAATACCGGAAATTTCAGAATGGGAAATTGTACCTGAAATTTCAAAATTTCTGATATTTTTATAATTTTATAAAGATACCGGAAATTTTGAAATTTTCGGTACAAAATACCGAATATTTTAAAATTTCTGATGGAAAATACCGGAAATTTCACATTTTCCGGTACAAACTACCAGAAATTTTATAAAATCTACCGGAAACTTACTTGTTTTCGCCAAATTTCTGGTATCGCCCAAAGATTTGAAAAATCTGGTGTTTCACGTAAATTTCCTAAAATGTGGTGATGATTTTTTTTTGGACATTTAGGTCATTTCATACATATTAGGGTGGGGGGGGGGGGGGGGGGGGGGTTGCCAGGTATAATTTTAGGGGTGACAAGTTAAATTCTCTTTTATCACTTTCGTTCTAATGTATTTTTAAGACCAATTTCAAAATAAATTTTTAAAATAATCTTTGAAAAATATTAGTAGTAGTAATTTCTTTATTAATCAATGTAAATCTCAAAACAATTTTCATTCTTCAATAAAATCTCGATCCAACGTCGAGCTTGTTTTCAAAAATCATTTTATTAATCAAACATGATAGAATAGATGAGTGGGAAGTTCAGTTCCTATCTCCTCTTTAACTAATTGAATACGAGTCCCTCGACTTGGCCATTCAAATGGTTATCATCCGATCAATAACTTTTTTAAATAAATTGAGAATGATTTGACTCAAAAATAACAAAACGAGAAAGTGGGAAGTTCAGTTCTCACCTCTCTCACCTGTCCATAATGAGTTAAAACTAAACTCGCCTCACTTCTTTTCAATATAAGAGTTAAATGGGAAAGATGGAAATTCAGTTCTAATCTTTTCTAAGTGTTGAATATATGGATTGTTAGAACTCAAGTATTTAACACTCATACTCAATAAAATCAACTTTAAACTCACCTCATTTCTTTTCAATAAAAGAGTTAAATGGGAAAGATGGAAGTTCAGTTCTAATCTTTCACTAAGTGTTGGATATATGGGTTGTCAGGACTCAAGTAGTCAACTCTCATACTCTACGAAATTAACTCAAACTCCTCACTTCATTTCTCGCTCAAGCGCGAATCTTTTCTTTGCCCAAGCGCAAATATTGCCCAAGTGCGAACCTCATTCAAAAACTCATTTTTTGTCCCAGTGCGATTAGACCCCATTTTCATAAATAAAATCAACCAACATTTTCGTAGTTCTTTCGAACTACATTAGCTCTAATTCTTCATTAAAGATATGTAGGCAAGAGATGTGATGTCTTGGCGAGCACTCTAATAAAAAAACCTAATTTCGTAGTTCCCGAACTAGATTGCTCCGACTTTCCCATTGCACGAGAGAACACGTAGGCACAAGATGCGATATCTTGGCGAGCACAATAATAAAAAATAAAAACCCTTTTCTTTTCTCTTATCTCGTAATAAGCATACTAACACACAAACACAGAGATAACTAAATGGGTCCCTTGAGTACGATGGATGTGAGGGGTGTTAACACCTTCCCCTTGCATAACCGACTCCGAATCCTAATTTGGTTGCGACGGCCATCTTATCTATTTAATATATTATTCTTCTTAATATTAATTCCTAATATTTTTGAATTATGAACGTATTGAATAAAAGATTACAAATAAATATTCTACAAGTATTATATATATTTTTTTACCACACTAACTAGTAACTTTGTTTAAGGGTCTGTTTGGTTCAACGGAGGGGAGGAGATTTAATATAGGGGAGGGGAATGGAGGACAGGGAATTTAACTAAATATATGTTTGATTCAAGTAAGAGGAAGGGAGGGGAGGGTAGAGATTTTTAACAACATGTATGTTTGGTTCACAAGGGAAAGGGAAAAATTTTAAAATCAATTTACCTTTTTATCCTTTTAAATATTGCTATTTGTACTTAGTAAAAATAATTCTAATTAACAATAGTATTAAGTAAATTTTACCACATAAAAACATGTTCACTCATAAACCATATTATAACAGTAAACAATAACACACATTAGTTGAATTATAGGTCTTCAACGTAAATCAAACCATTATCTGATCTTGATGATTAAAAAAATAGATAAAATAATGGATAAAATAATGTTAGAATGTTAAAAAAATTGAACAAATAATATTAGACTTAAAATCTTAATTTATAACATATATATATATTATATTTGCATATTATTATTATTATTATTATTATTATTATTATTATTATTATTATTATTATTATTATTATTATTATTATTATTATTATTATTATTATTATTATTATTATTATTATTATTATTATTATTATTATTATTATTATTATTATTATTATTATTATTAATAGTAGTATAATAAAAAGGCTTATTACTATTATATATTACTAGCGTCTAAACGGGCACTCTCGTGCCCGTTTATCCGCTTTTTTCAATGGACACGCGATCGATATTTTTTATTTCACTTTGTTATTAATATTAATTTTTATAATATACTTTGTGATAAATTAAATTAATTGTCAACTTAAATTTGTAAGTGATACCACACTCTCTCTCAACTTAGTAAGTATGATCTCTCTCTAACTTTCTTTTATCTATTGTATGCTTCGTATAAGAGCACCAACTACTAATTAGTTCCTCTAGTTATTTAAATGTTGGTATGTTGTACGTGTGTGTAACGTGTTTTTAAAAGTAAAGGGATATGGTAACTGCTATTTTCAGTTTCTTTCTAAAAAATATTTGGAAGTTACAAAGCCGCTTCTTGGAATTGGTAGAAAAGTTGTAGTAAAACTGTAATAAAAAAAATCACAAAACTGCTTTTGTAGAAAATTACAAAGATCTTTTTCTTATCGTTTTGCTATTTCTTCTCTCTATCCCTCATTCATTTTCTATTTCCTGTAACCACTCTTTCAAACATACACAAAAAGAGTTATATATGTTGAAATATTAAACTTGGTTTGGGCCTCTTTATTATTTGGTATTTTGGGCTTAGTTATTTTAGGCTTAGATAATTTTGGGTAGTGTTTCTAGAGAATTCTTGTAGTGTTTGGAATGTCTAGATATTTCTTATAGTTGTAAAATTCTCTAGAATACTCTTTGAATCTCTAGAGTTGAGAACTCTCTAGAATTAGTGTGTCTAGAGTTCTCCTTAGAGTAGTATAAATAGAGATGTAATCCTACACATTTGTATCAAGCAAAATACAAAATTCTCTCTTCCATAAAGAATTCTCCTACCTATAAAATTTCTATTCAAGCCTCCAATATTTCTAAACACTTGTCCTACACACAAAAAACAACCTTAATTCCAACAAAGTGGTACCAGAGCTTCAAGGTCCTCAAAAGATGGCAAATGGAGGTTTTCCTTTTCAAATGCCGATGCTCACAAAGAACAACTATGATAATTGGAGTATCAAGATGAAGGCGCTACTAGGATCTCAAGATGTGTGGGATGTCGTTGAGAAAGGCTTCAAGGAGCAAGATGAAGCCTCACTAAGTCAAGGTGCAAAAGATACATTGAAGGAGTCAAGAAAGAGAGACAAGAAAGCTCTCTTCCTCATTTATCAATCGGTGGATGAAGATACTTTTGAGAAGATATCCAACGCAACGACAGCCAAAGAAGTATGTGACAAGCTTCAAACTTGCAACAAAGGAGTTGAGTAGGTAAAAAAGATTCGTCTGCAAACTCTTAGAGGTGACTTTGAACGTTTGTTTATAGAGGAGTCCGAATCAATTTCTGATTATTTTTCTCGAGTATTAGCCGTAGTCAATCAACTTAAAAGAAATGGTGAAGATGTTGATGATGTGAAAGTCATGGAGAAAATACTTCACACTTTAAATCCAAGTTTTGACTTCATTGTTACCAACATTGAAGAAAACAAGGATTTGAAGACCATGACCATTGAGCAACTCATGGGTTCCTTACAAGCATATGAAGAAAAACAAAAGAGAAAAACTAAACAAAAGGAGGCTACAGAGCAACTACTACAACTCAACATAAAGGAAACAAACTATGTAAACTACAAGAGCCAAAGAGGACGAGGTCGTGGCCAAGATCGTGGACGTGGACGAGGACGTGGAGGAGAAGGAAGAGGAGGTTACAACAACTACTCTAACAACTTCAACAATGGAGAAAGAAGTTGGAATCCACAAGCGACAAGACGTCGTGGAAGAGGAAATTCATGGTCGAGGTACGAAAAATCACAAATCAAGTGCTTCAACTGCAACAAGATTGGTCACTATGCATCCGAGTGTAAATTCTCGAAGAAGGTTGAAGAGAAAGCTAACTTTGTAGAAGAAAAAGGTGGAGAAGAAGAAACTTTGCTACTCGCGTGTCAAAACCAAGTTGAAGAGAAAAGAAACAAGTGGTACCTTGACACTGGTGCAAGCAACCACATGTGCAGCGATCAAAGCATGTTTGTAGAGATCAATGAAGCGACAACTGGCGATGTCTCATTTGGAGATAACTCGAAGATACCGGTCAAAGGCAAAGGTAAAATTCTCATACGCTTGAAGAATGGTAGTTATCAATTCATATCCAATGTCTACTATGTGCCTAACATGAAGAATAATATTTTGAGCTTGGGACAATTATTAGAGAAAGGCTATGACATCCACTTGAAAGAACATAGTCTTTTCTTAAGAGATTGTAGACATAACTTGATTGCTAAGGTGCCTATGTCAAAGAATAGAATGTTCCTCTTGAACATTCAAAATGATGTGGCAAAGTGTCTCAAGGCGTGCTATACCGATTCCTCGTGGCTATGGCATCTACAATTTGGGCATCTCAACTTCGATGGTCTAGAACGTTTGGCAAAGAAGGAGATGGTGAGAGGATTGCCTGGCATCAACCACCCAGACCAACTCTGCGAAGGATGTCTAATTGGGAAGCAATTTTGAAAAAGCTTTCCAAAGGAATCAACATCAAGAGCGATAAAGCCGCTAGAGCTCATACACACAGATGTTTGTGGACCAATCAAACCTAATTCTTTTGGTAAGAGTAAGTACTTTCTCCTCTTTATTGATGATTATTCAAGAAAAACATAGGTTTACTTCTTCAAGGAGAAGTCAGAAGTGTTTGAAAACTTTAAGAAGTTCAAAGCCCTTGTGGAGAAAGAAAGTGGTCTTTTCATTAAGGCCATGAGATCTGATCGAGGAGGAGAGTTCACTTCAAATGAGTTCAACAAATATTGTGAAGACCATGGAATCCGTCGTCCACTGATTGTGCCAAGATTGCCACAACAAAATGGAGTAGCAGAAAGAAAGAACCGAACCATACTTAACATGGTGCGAAGCATGCTCAAGAGCAAGAAGATGTCGAAGGAGTTTTGGGCTGAAGCAGTGGCATGTGCGGTTTACTTGACAAATCGCTTCCCAACAAGAAGTGTGCACGAGAAGACACCACAAGAAGCATGGAGTGGAAGGAAGCCCGGGATCTCTCACCTCAAAGTGTTTGGAAGTATTGCCTATACCTATGTTCCAGACGAAAGAAGAACAAAGCTCGATGATAAAAATGAGAAATATGTGTTTGTAGGTTACGACTCAAGCTCCAAAGGTTACAAGCTTTACAATCCAAATAGTGGAAAGATCGTCATAAGCCGCGACGTGGAGTTCGATAAAGAAGATTGTTGGGATTGGAGTGTTCAAGAAGAAAGATATGATTTTCTTCCTTGCTTTGAAGAAGAAGAAGAAGAAGAAGAAGAAATTAAACAACCAATGATAAAGGAACATCTTACACCACCGTCCTCACCGACATCAAGGTTGGAAGAAACAAGCTCAAGTGAGAGGACACCGCGACTAAGGAGCATTTGAGAGATTTATGAGGTAACCGAAAACCTAAACCACATTAACCTCTTTTGTTTTTTTGGTGATTGTGAGGCTCCAAGCTATCAAGAAGCGGCGAAAAACATAAAATGGAGAGACGCCATGGACAAAGACTCATTTAAAATTCCGGAGCAAGAAGACAAAGGAATTTTCATCACCCAAGAAGGATATGTCAAAGAAGTCCTTAAGAAGTTCAATATGGATGACGCCAATTCAGTTGACACCCCGTTGGAATGTGGCAGCGAGTTGAGCAAGCATGAAGCTAAGGAGAATGTTTGGAGTCACAAATCAAGTTTAAGGGGGATGTTGAAATATTAAACTTGATTTGGGCCTCTTTATTATTTGGTATTTTGGGCTTAGTTATTTTAGGCTTAGATAATTTTGGGTAGTGTTTCTAGAGAATTCTTGTAGTGTTTGGAATGTCTAGATATTTCTTATAGTTGTAAAATTCTCTAGAATACTCTTTGAATCTCTAGAGTTGAGAACTCTCTAGAATTAGTGTGTCTAGAGTTCTCCTTAGAGTAGTATAAATAGAGATGTAATCCTACACATTTGTATCAAGCAAAATACAAAATTCTCTCTTCCATAAAGAATTATCCTACCTATCAAATTTCAATTCAAGCCTCCAATATTTCTAAACACTTGTCCTACACACAAAAAACAACCTTAATTCCAACAAAGTGGTACCAGAGCTTCAAGGTCCTCAAAAGATGGCAAATGGAGGTTTTCCTTTTCAAATGCCGATGCTCACAAAGAACAACTATGATAATTGGAGTATCAAGATGAAGGCGCTACTAGGATCTCAAGATGTGTGGGATGTCGTTGAGAAAGGCTTCAAGGAGCAAGATGAAGCCTCACTAAGTCAAGGTGCAAAAGATACATTGAAGGAGTCAAGAAAGAGAGACAAGAAAGCTCTCTTCCTCATTTATCAATCGGTGGATGAAGATACTTTTGAGAAGATATCCAACGCAACGACAGCCAAAGAAGTATGTGACAAGCTTCAAACTTGCAACAAAGGAGTTGAGTAGGTAAAAAAGATTCGTCTGCAAACTCTTAGAGGTGACTTTGAACGTTTGTTTATAGAGGAGTCCGAATCAATTTCTGATTATTTTTCTCGAGTATTAGCCGTAGTCAATCAACTTAAAAGAAATGGTGAAGATGTTGATGATGTGAAAGTCATGGAGAAAATACTTCACACTTTAAATCCAAGTTTTGACTTCATTGTTACCAACATTGAAGAAAACAAGGATTTGAAGACCATGACCATTGAGCAACTCATGGGTTCCTTACAAGCATATGAAGAAAAACAAAAGAGAAAAACTAAACAAAAGGAGGCTACAGAGCAACTACTACAACTCAACATAAAGGAAACAAACTATGTAAACTACAAGAGCCAAAGAGGACGAGGTCGTGGCCAAGATCGTGGACGTGGACGAGGACGTGGAGGAGAAGGAAGAGGAGGTTACAACAACTACTCTAACAACTTCAACAATGGAGAAAGAAGTTGGAATCCACAAGCGACAAGACGTCGTGGAAGAGGAAATTCATGGTCGAGGTACGAAAAATCACAAATCAAGTGCTTCAACTGCAACAAGATTGGTCACTATGCATCCGAGTGTAAATTCTCGAAGAAGGTTGAAGAGAAAGCTAACTTTGTAGAAGAAAAAGGTGGAGAAGAAGAAACTTTGCTACTCGCGTGTCAAAACCAAGTTGAAGAGAAAAGAAACAAGTGGTACCTTGACACTGGTGCAAGCAACCACATGTGCAGCGGTCAAAGCATGTTTGTAGAGATCAATGAAGCGACAACTGGCGATGTCTCATTTGGAGATAACTCGAAGATACCGGTCAAAGGCAAAGGTAAAATTCTCATACGCTTGAAGAATGGTAGTTATCAATTCATATCCAATGTCTACTATGTGCCTAACATGAAGAATAATATTTTGAGCTTGGGACAATTATTAGAGAAAGGCTATGACATCCACTTGAAAGAACATAGTCTTTTCTTAAGATATTGTAGACATAACTTGATTGCTAAGGTGCCTATGTCAAAGAATAGAATGTTCCTCTTGAACATTCAAAATGATGTGGCAAAGTGTCTCAAGGCGTGCTATACCGATTCCTCGTGGCTATGGCATCTACAATTTGGGCATCTCAACTTCGATGGTCTAGAACGTTTGGCAAAGAAGGAGATGGTGAGAGGATTGCCTAGCATCAACCACCCAGACCAACTCTGCGAAGGATGTCTAATTGGGAAGCAATTTTGAAAAAGCTTTCCAAAGGAATCAACATCAAGAGCGATAAAGCCGCTAGAGCTCATACACACAGATGTTTGTGGACCAATCAAACCTAATTCTTTTGGTAAGAGTAAGTACTTTCTCCTCTTTATTGATGATTATTCAAGAAAAACATAGGTTTACTTCTTCAAGGAGAAGTCAGAAGTGTTTGAAAACTTTAAGAAGTTCAAAGCCCTTGTGGAGAAAGAAAGTGGTCTTTTCATTAAGGCCATGAGATCTGATCGAGGAGGAGAGTTCACTTCAAATGAGTTCAACAAATATTGTGAAGACCATGGAATCCGTCGTCCACTGATTGTGCCAAGATTGCCACAACAAAATGGAGTAGTAGAAAGAAAGAACCAAACCATACTTAACATGGTGCGAAGCATGCTCAAGAGCAAGAAGATGTCGAAGGAGTTTTGGGCTGAAGCAGTGGCATGTGCGGTTTACTTGACAAATCGCTTCCCAACAAGAAGTGTGCACGAGAAGACACCACAAGAAGCATGGAGTGGAAGGAAGCCCGGGATCTCTCACCTCAAAGTGTTTGGAAGTATTGCCTATACCTATGTTCCAGACGAAAGAAGAACAAAGCTCGATGATAAAAATGAGAAATATGTGTTTGTAGGTTACGACTCAAGCTCCAAAGGTTACAAGCTTTACAATCCAAATAGTGGAAAGATCGTCATAAGCCGCGACGTGGAGTTCGATAAAGAAGATTGTTGGGATTGGAGTGTTCAAGAAGAAAGATATGATTTTCTTCCTTGCTTTGAAGAAGAAGAAGAAGAAGAAGAAATTAAACAACCAATGATAAAGGAACATCTTACACCACCGTCCTCACCGACATCAAGGTTGGAAGAAACAAGCTCAAGTGAGAGGACACCGCGACTAAGGAGCATTTGAGAGATTTATGAGGTAACCGAAAACCTAAACCACATTAACCTCTTTTGTTTTTTTGGTGATTGTGAGGCTCCAAGCTATCAAGAAGCGGCGAAAAACATAAAATGGAGAGACGC
This sequence comes from Vicia villosa, assembly GCF_029867415.1. Lineage (NCBI taxonomy): Eukaryota > Viridiplantae > Streptophyta > Magnoliopsida > Fabales > Fabaceae > Vicia > Vicia villosa. The sequence continues at coordinate 145,070 of NW_026706366.1, read as the reverse complement.
CATGGACAAAGACTCATTTAAAATTCCGGAGCAAGAAGACAAAGGAATTTTCATCACCCAAGAAGGATATGTCAAAGAAGTCCTTAAGAAGTTCAATATGGATGACGCCAATTCAGTTGACACCCCGTTGGAATGTGGCAGCGAGTTGAGCAAGCATGAAGCTAAGGAGAATGTTTGGAGTCACAAATCAAGTTTAAGGGGGATGTTGAAATATTAAACTTGATTTGGGCCTCTTTATTATTTGGTATTTTGGGCTTAGTTATTTTAGGCTTAGATAATTTTGGGTAGTGTTTCTAGAGAATTCTTGTAGTGTTTGGAATGTCTAGATATTTCTTATAGTTGTAAAATTCTCTAGAATACTCTTTGAATCTCTAGAGTTGAGAACTCTCTAGAATTAGTGTGTCTAGAGTTCTCCTTAGAGTAGTATAAATAGAGATGTAATCCTACACATTTGTATCAAGCAAAATACAAAATTCTCTCTTCCATAAAGAATTATCCTACCTATCAAATTTCAATTCAAGCCTCCAATATTTCTAAACACTTGTCCTACACACAAAAAACAACCTTAATTCCAACAAAGTGGTACCAGAGCTTCAAGGTCCTCAAAAGATGGCAAATGGAGGTTTTCCTTTTCAAATGCCGATGCTCACAAAGAACAACTATGATAATTGGAGTATCAAGATGAAGGCGCTACTAGGATCTCAAGATGTGTGGGATGTCGTTGAGAAAGGCTTCAAGGAGCAAGATGAAGCCTCACTAAGTCAAGGTGCAAAAGATACATTGAAGGAGTCAAGAAAGAGAGACAAGAAAGCTCTCTTCCTCATTTATCAATCGGTGGATGAAGATACTTTTGAGAAGATATCCAACGCAACGACAGCCAAAGAAGTATGTGACAAGCTTCAAACTTGCAACAAAGGAGTTGAGTAGGTAAAAAAGATTCGTCTGCAAACTCTTAGAGGTGACTTTGAACGTTTGTTTATAGAGGAGTCCGAATCAATTTCTGATTATTTTTCTCGAGTATTAGCCGTAGTCAATCAACTTAAAAGAAATGGTGAAGATGTTGATGATGTGAAAGTCATGGAGAAAATACTTCACACTTTAAATCCAAGTTTTGACTTCATTGTTACCAACATTGAAGAAAACAAGGATTTGAAGACCATGACCATTGAGCAACTCATGGGTTCCTTACAAGCATATGAAGAAAAACAAAAGAGAAAAACTAAACAAAAGGAGGCTACAGAGCAACTACTACAACTCAACATAAAGGAAACAAACTATGTAAACTACAAGAGCCAAAGAGGACGAGGTCGTGGCCAAGATCGTGGACGTGGACGAGGACGTGGAGGAGAAGGAAGAGGAGGTTACAACAACTACTCTAACAACTTCAACAATGGAGAAAGAAGTTGGAATCCACAAGCGACAAGACGTCGTGGAAGAGGAAATTCATGGTCGAGGTACGAAAAATCACAAATCAAGTGCTTCAACTGCAACAAGATTGGTCACTATGCATCCGAGTGTAAATTCTCGAAGAAGGTTGAAGAGAAAGCTAACTTTGTAGAAGAAAAAGGTGGAGAAGAAGAAACTTTGCTACTCGCGTGTCAAAACCAAGTTGAAGAGAAAAGAAACAAGTGGTACCTTGACACTGGTGCAAGCAACCACATGTGCAGCGGTCAAAGCATGTTTGTAGAGATCAATGAAGCGACAACTGGCGATGTCTCATTTGGAGATAACTCGAAGATACCGGTCAAAGGCAAAGGTAAAATTCTCATACGCTTGAAGAATGGTAGTTATCAATTCATATCCAATGTCTACTATGTGCCTAACATGAAGAATAATATTTTGAGCTTGGGACAATTATTAGAGAAAGGCTATGACATCCACTTGAAAGAACATAGTCTTTTCTTAAGAGATTGTAGACATAACTTGATTGCTAAGGTGCCTATGTCAAAGAATAGAATGTTCCTCTTGAACATTCAAAATGATGTGGCAAAGTGTCTCAAGGCGTGCTATACCGATTCCTCGTGGCTATGGCATCTACAATTTGGGCATCTCAACTTCGATGGTCTAGAACGTTTGGCAAAGAAGGAGATGGTGAGAGGATTGCCTAGCATCAACCACCCAGACCAACTCTGCGAAGGATGTCTAATTGGGAAGCAATTTTGAAAAAGCTTTCCAAAGGAATCAACATCAAGAGCGATAAAGCCGCTAGAGCTCATACACACAGATGTTTGTGGACCAATCAAACCTAATTCTTTTGGTAAGAGTAAGTACTTTCTCCTCTTTATTGATGATTATTCAAGAAAAACATAGGTTTACTTCTTCAAGGAGAAGTCAGAAGTGTTTGAAAACTTTAAGAAGTTCAAAGCCCTTGTGGAGAAAGAAAGTGGTCTTTTCATTAAGGCCATGAGATCTGATCGAGGAGGAGAGTTCACTTCAAATGAGTTCAACAAATATTGTGAAGACCATGGAATCCGTCGTCCACTGATTGTGCCAAGATTGCCACAACAAAATGGAGTAGCAGAAAGAAAGAACCGAACCATACTTAACATGGTGCGAAGCATGCTCAAGAGCAAGAAGATGTCGAAGGAGTTTTGGGCTGAAGCAGTGGCATGTGCGGTTTACTTGACAAATCGCTTCCCAACAAGAAGTGTGCACGAGAAGACACCACAAGAAGCATGGAGTGGAAGGAAGCCCGGGATCTCTCACCTCAAAGTGTTTGGAAGTATTGCCTATACCTATGTTCCAGACGAAAGAAGAACAAAGCTCGATGATAAAAATGAGAAATATGTGTTTGTAGGTTACGACTCAAGCTCCAAAGGTTACAAGCTTTACAATCCAAATAGTGGAAAGATCGTCATAAGCCGCGACGTGGAGTTCGATAAAGAAGATTGTTGGGATTGGAGTGTTCAAGAAGAAAGATATGATTTTCTTCCTTGCTTTGAAGAAGAAGAAGAAGAAGAAGAAATTAAACAACCAATGATAAAGGAACATCTTACACCACCGTCCTCACCGACATCAAGGTTGGAAGAAACAAGCTCAAGTGAGAGGACACCGCGACTAAGGAGCATTTGAGAGATTTATGAGGTAACCGAAAACCTAAACCACATTAACCTCTTTTGTTTTTTTGGTGATTGTGAGGCTCCAAGCTATCAAGAAGCGGCGAAAAACATAAAATGGAGAGACGCCATGGACAAAGACTCATTTAAAATTCCGGAGCAAGAAGACAAAGGAATTTTCATCACCCAAGAAGGATATGTCAAAGAAGTCCTTAAGAAGTTCAATATGGATGACGCCAATTCAGTTGACACCCCGTTGGAATGTGGCAGCGAGTTGAGCAAGCATGAAGCTAAGGAGAATGTTTGGAGTCACAAATCAAGTTTAAGGGGGATGTTGAAATATTAAACTTGATTTGGGCCTCTTTATTATTTGGTATTTTGGGCTTAGTTATTTTAGGCTTAGATAATTTTGGGTAGTGTTTCTAGAGAATTCTTGTAGTGTTTGGAATGTCTAGATATTTCTTATAGTTGTAAAATTCTCTAGAATACTCTTTGAATCTCTAGAGTTGAGAACTCTCTAGAATTAGTGTGTCTAGAGTTCTCCTTAGAGTAGTATAAATAGAGATGTAATCCTACACATTTGTATCAAGCAAAATACAAAATTCTCTCTTCCATAAAGAATTATCCTACCTATCAAATTTCAATTCAAGCCTCCAATATTTCTAAACACTTGTCCTACACACAAAAAACAACCTTAATTCCAACAAAGTGGTACCAGAGCTTCAAGGTCCTCAAAAGATGGCAAATGGAGGTTTTCCTTTTCAAATGCCGATGCTCACAAAGAACAACTATGATAATTGGAGTATCAAGATGAAGGCGCTACTAGGATCTCAAGATGTGTGGGATGTCGTTGAGAAAGGCTTCAAGGAGCAAGATGAAGCCTCACTAAGTCAAGGTGCAAAAGATACATTGAAGGAGTCAAGAAAGAGAGACAAGAAAGCGCTCTTCCTCATTTATCAATCGGTGGATGAAGATACTTTTGAGAAGATATCCAACGCAACGACAGCCAAAGAAGTATGTGACAAGCTTCAAACTTGCAACAAAGGAGTTGAGTAGGTAAAAAAGATTCGTCTGCAAACTCTTAGAGGTGACTTTGAACGTTTGTTTATAGAGGAGTCCGAATCAATTTCTGATTATTTTTCTCGAGTATTAGCCGTAGTCAATCAACTTAAAAGAAATGGTGAAGATGTTGATGATGTGAAAGTCATGGAGAAAATACTTCACACTTTAAATCCAAGTTTTGACTTCATTGTTACCAACATTGAAGAAAACAAGGATTTGAAGACCATGACCATTGAGCAACTCATGGGTTCCTTACAAGCATATGAAGAAAAACAAAAGAGAAAAACTAAACAAAAGGAGGCTACAGAGCAACTACTACAACTCAACATAAAGGAAACAAACTATGTAAACTACAAGAGCCAAAGAGGACGAGGTCGTGGCCAAGATCGTGGACGTGGACGAGGACGTGGAGGAGAAGGAAGAGGAGGTTACAACAACTACTCTAACAACTTCAACAATGGAGAAAGAAGTTGGAATCCACAAGCGACAAGACGTCGTGGAAGAGGAAATTCATGGTCGAGGTACGAAAAATCACAAATCAAGTGCTTCAACTGCAACAAGATTGGTCACTATGCATCCGAGTGTAAATTCTCGAAGAAGGTTGAAGAGAAAGCTAACTTTGTAGAAGAAAAAGGTGGAGAAGAAGAAACTTTGCTACTCGCGTGTCAAAACCAAGTTGAAGAGAAAAGAAACAAGTGGTACCTTGACACTGGTGCAAGCAACCACATGTGCAGCGGTCAAAGCATGTTTGTAGAGATCAATGAAGCGACAACTGGCGATGTCTCATTTGGAGATAACTCGAAGATACCGGTCAAAGGCAAAGGTAAAATTCTCATACGCTTGAAGAATGGTAGTTATCAATTCATATCCAATGTCTACTATGTGCCTAACATGAAGAATAATATTTTGAGCTTGGGACAATTATTAGAGAAAGGCTATGACATCCACTTGAAAGAACATAGTCTTTTCTTAAGAGATTGTAGACATAACTTGATTGCTAAGGTGCCTATGTCAAAGAATAGAATGTTCCTCTTGAACATTCAAAATGATGTGGCAAAGTGTCTCAAGGCGTGCTATACCGATTCCTCGTGGCTATGGCATCTACAATTTGGGCATCTCAACTTCGATGGTCTAGAACGTTTGGCAAAGAAGGAGATGGTGAGAGGATTGCCTAGCATCAACCACCCAGACCAACTCTGCGAAGGATGTCTAATTGGGAAGCAATTTTGAAAAAGCTTTCCAAAGGAATCAACATCAAGAGCGATAAAGCCGCTAGAGCTCATACACACAGATGTTTGTGGACCAATCAAACCTAATTCTTTTGGTAAGAGTAAGTACTTTATCCTCTTTATTGATGATTATTCAAGAAAAACATAGGTTTACTTCTTCAAGGAGAAGTCAGAAGTGTTTGAAAACTTTAAGAAGTTCAAAGCCCTTGTGGAGAAAGAAAGTGGTCTTTTCATTAAGGCCATGAGATCTGATCGAGGAGGAGAGTTCACTTCAAATGAGTTCAACAAATATTGTGAAGACCATGGAATCCGTCGTCCACTGATTGTGCCAAGATTGCCACAACAAAATGGAGTAGCAGAAAGAAAGAACCGAACCATACTTAACATGGTGCGAAGCATGCTCAAGAGCAAGAAGATGTCGAAGGAGTTTTGGGCTGAAGCAGTGGCATGTGCGGTTTACTTGACAAATCGCTTCCCAACAAGAAGTTTGCACGAGAAGACACCACAAGAAGCATGGAGTGGAAGGAAGCCCGGGATCTCTCACCTCAAAGTGTTTGGAAGTATTGCCTATACCTATGTTCCAGACGAAAGAAGAACAAAGCTCGATGATAAAAATGAGAAATATGTGTTTGTAGGTTACGACTCAAGCTCCAAAGGTTACAAGCTTTACAATCCAAATAGTGGAAAGATCGTCATAAGCCGCGACGTGGAGTTCGATAAAGAAGATTGTTGGGATTGGAGTGTTCAAGAAGAAAGATATGATTTTCTTCCTTGCTTTGAAGAAGAAGAAGAAGAAGAAGAATAAGAAGAAGAAATTAAACAACCAATGATAAAGGAACATCTTACACCACCGTCCTCACCGACATCAAGGTTGGAAGAAACAAGCTCAAGTGAGAGGACACCGCGACTAAGGAGCATTTGAGAGATTTATGAGGTAACCGAAAACCTAAACCACATTAACCTCTTTTGTTTTTTTGGTGATTGTGAGGCTCCAAGCTATCAAGAAGCGGCGAAAAACATAAAATGGAGAGACGCCATGGACAAAGACTCATTTAAAATTCTGGAGCAAGAAGACAAAGGAATTTTCATCACCCAAGAAGGATATGTCAAAGAAGTCCTTAAGAAGTTCAATATGGATGACGCCAATTCAGTTGACACCCCGTTGGAATGTGGCAGCGAGTTGAGCAAGCATGAAGCTAAGGAGAATGTTTGGAGTCACAAATCAAGTTTAAGGGGGGATGTTGAAATATTAAAATTGATTTGGGCCTCTTTATTATTTGGTATTTTGGGCTTAGTTATTTTGGGCTTAGATAATTTTGGGTAGTGTTTCTAGAGAATTCTTGTAGTGTTTGGAATGTCTAGATATTTCTTATAGTTGTAAAATTCTCTAGAATACTCTTTGAATCTCTAGAGTAGAGAACTCTCTAGAATTAGTGTGTCTAGAGTTCTCCTTAGAGTAGTATAAATAGAGATGTAATCCTACACATTTGTATCAAGCAAAATACAAAATTCTCTCTTCCATAAAGAATTCTCCTACCTATCAAATTTCAATTCAAGCCTCCAATATTTCTAAACACTTGTCCTACACACAAAAAAACAACCTTAATTCCAACAATATATTGTTTTAAGTAAAAGGTTAAATGATAACAAAAAAAAAAAAAGACAGACAATAAAGACTCAACTATGGTCTGAAGTCCAACTGATAAAACTCTATCTTTTCTTGTTTCCACAATAGCAATAATGTTGTTGTCTTAAACAAAAAAGAAAGTAAATTAACTAGTCTCAATTAGTGAATTGCCAAATAGTTTCTACTACTGTGTGCAACCATGTATTTTTCATCAGTGACTTAATCCTCTTTTGATATATGCAAAGCATTCTTTAATAAATTTTTTATACAACTTTGTGTTAATCAAATCAAAATTGAATCAATATAAAAAGAAAAATGATAGTGTGTGCAACAAAGTTTAAGAAAGAAATTATAACCAACAAAAAAGTGTGGAAGAAAGAATCAATTATGGATGCCCAAGTTTTTCAAGAGTCTAACCTTCATTTATGAAAATTGCATATAATTAACATTCAACTTATCACAATTAAATCCTGCAACTTACATAGTATGGTAAGAAGTGAGGAGAAAATAAACATGATAATTGATATAAATGGTTAGAAATAATGTCTATGATATAACAAAAACTGAAACCACCCGTTCCGTTGCATAGTTGTTCCTTCTTCTTCCGGCCATATAATTGCCACCACCGGTTGCATCCACAAACACTACCAATTGACACAATGAAAATTAATTTATTGATACATTATATCAATCAATTGACACAATGAAAATTCACTTTTTCTTTGCAAAAACAAGCCATTAATCGATTGTTCATGTCATGCAATCGACTATTCACTACACCTTCTCCAAAAATTCCTCTATTAAACACATCATACTTCATATCCTACCATTTCAACCATGCCAAAGCTTATCCTAACATTAGTTCATGAAAACCACATGTAAAATCTCTAGAATAAAAAACAATCAAACATATTTCATGATTCCAGCACAACCCAAAACAATTAAGATACTGACCTAACTACACATTAATCATCGAATCACACAAGCAAATATACAACATCATCAATTTTCATGATCATTCCAACAACACAAAGCCTAACTTCCCAACCATAGATTCTTCCCCCAAAGATAAAACTAACTAGGAACTCACCTTGATCCAAGAAGAATATGAAGATTGGTGAAGAACATGAGATTATTTGGTAGCGATGATGATGGATTTGGCCTTCCATGGCTTCTTCCTCTTCCTATTTTCTTCCTAATTTCTCCCTTCTCTTCTTCTCTTTATTTCTTTCTTTTCTTCTTTCTAATGTAATGAGAAACACAAAGGCGTGTATGGAATTAAAGGAAGAGAAATGAGCGGTGGTAATTAAAAAGTAGTAAAGAAAATATCACTATGCCAAATAAGACCTTTGGCAGCGCTTATTTTGACCTTTGGCAGCGCTTTTAAGCGTTGTATATTATAGTGCTGCTCTAGGTATAGATAACGTTTTTTAATGTAAAAGCACTGACTTAAATGCACTTTGCGCAACACTTTTTGTTAAAAGCGTTGGCTTAAGTGCACTTTAGGAAGCACTTCCTGCTAAAAGCGCCAGCATAATTTCACTTTATGCAGCACTTCCTGTTTAAAGCGATGACTTAAGTGCACTTTAAACATCATTTTTTTAAAAGCATTGACATAAGTACACTTTAGGAAGCACTTTATGTCAAAAGGTGCACTTTAGGCAGCACATTATGTTAGAAGCGCTGGCATAGGTGCACTTTAGAAAGCATTTTCTATTAAAACTGTTGGCATAAGTATACTCTAGACTACGCTTTCTGTTTAAAAAATATTGCCGTAAGTCCTCTTTAGGCATTACTTTCCGATAAAGGTGTTGGGGTATGTCCTTTTTAGTTTCAAAATCAAAATTTTCCCTTGAATTCAAATATCATAAACTCTACAAATCTCACAATCATAGATCAATATTGTATCATAATCAATAATAACCACAAGTGAACTAACTTGAATTTGCATAAATTTCATAATCTCTATAATACATTACATATATATCTATTTAAAATTATATAATCTCCATGGTATATTGAAGTATAATTCCTTCTTTTTTGATAATACGGTATGTAATTACTTCAATAATGTCTTCTTTTAAAACTTTCATTTTTATATACCCTGCACAAAAGACAATAATGTGATCAATCAACTTACATCATATATATATATATATATATATATATATATATATATATATATATATATATATATATATATATATATATATATATATATATTCACAAAGTGAAAATTTTGGTCCACCAAAATGCATATTTTCAATAGTTGCACCTAGAGTGGTGGGATAGACCATTTGAAAGTAAATCAAAATGACACTCATATATTATATCAGTATCATTTTTTAAAAACTATTAATTAATCTTTAACTTCTAGGGTCACAATTGATAACTTACAAACTTCTCTAAATAACTATTATATATCTGTATCTTCTCTAATCCTCCTTAATTTCATTCAATTTATCTTCCGAGTAAGTAAAAAAACTTGAAGTTACCAAAGTACTGCATAATATAACATAATATGGCTGAGTTAAAATTAATTAGATAAAAAAATCGTTACGTATTAAAATAGTAATTAAATTATAAATCCATACCATTTTTAGAATATGATGCTCACTATATACTTTGATCCGTGTAATGTTGTTTGATTTAGTCTTTGATACTTGAGCTCCTATTTGATAGTGTTCCACTATTTTGTTTATACTGAAACATTTCCATTGGCAAACAAACAAACAAACATCATATTAAAATTCTTATTACTAAAGGTATCTTTCAATTAAGAGAATCACTATAACCTCTCTCTTGTCTCAAAATGAAGAAAATGCAACAATGCTTCCAACATCTATTCTTTTAAATTTGATAAAATGAAATTTAGCTATTGAATTTGATCTAAAACCCCCCACTTTAATAGTAAATCTTATAATATCACATATTGCTCTTATTGCCCTGCATGTTTCAATTCTTCCATACATTACTTACTTTCACGTTATATAGATATAATTAAAAAATTGTATACTTTGTTAACATGGTTCATTCTTAACAACTATTAAGAATTAATTTCTAGACTCATTATGGTTATTTGTAACCAAACATAAATTTTACTAAAAACTCACAAAATTAAAAATTAAACCCTAAAGACTCAAATTAAAATTATTTCATTGCAAGCACAAAGAAAAAGAATTGACATAAGTACACTTTAGGAAGCACTTTATGTCAAAAGGTGCACTTTAGGCAACACATTATGTTAGAAGCGCTGTCATAGGTGCACTTTAGAAAGCATTTTCTATTAAAACTGTTGGCATAAGTATACTCTAGACTACGCTTTCTGTTTAAACAATATTGCCGTAAGTCCTCTTTAGGCATTACTTTCCGATAAAGGCGTTGGGGTATGTCCTTTTTAGTTTCAAAATCAAAATTTTCCCTTCAATTCAAATATCATAAACTCTACAAATCTCACAATCATAGATCAATATTGTATCATAATCAATAATAACCACAAGTGAACTAACTTGAATTTGCATAAATTTCATAATCTCTATAATACATTACATATATATCTATTAAAAATTATATAATCTCCATGGTATAATGAAGTATAATTCCTTCTTTTTTGATAATACGGTATGTAATTACTTCAATAATGTCTTCTTTTAAAACTTTCATTTTTATATACCTTGCACAAAAGACAATAATGTGATCAATCTACTTACATCATATATATATATATATATATATATATATATATATATATATATATATATATATATATATATATATATATATATATATATATATATATATATATATATATATATATATATATATATATATATATATATATATATATATATATATATATATATATATATATATATATATATATATATATATATATATATATATATATATATATATATATATATATATTCACAAAGTGAAAATTTTGGTCCACCAAAATGCATATTTTCAATAGTTGCACCTAGAGTGTTGGGATAGACCATTTGAAAGTAAATCAAAATGACACTCATATATTATATCAGTATCATTTTTTAAAAACTATTAATTAATCTTTAACTTCTAGGGTCACAATTGATAACTTACAAACTTCTCTAAATAACTATTATATATCTGTATCTTCTCTAATCCTCCTTAATTTCATTCAATTTATCTTCCGAGTAAGTAAAAAAACTTGAAGTTACCAAAGTACTGCATAATATAACATAATATGGCTGAGTTAAAATTAATTAGATAAAAAAATCGTTAAGTATTAAAATAGTAATTAAATTATAAATCCATACCATTTTTAGAATATGATGCTCACTATATACTTTGATCCGTGTAATGTTGTTTGATTTAGTCTTTGATACTTGAGCTCCTATTTGATAGTGTTCCACTATTTTGTTTATACTGAAACATTTCCATTGGCAAACAAATAAACAAACATCATATTAAAATTCTTATTACTAAAGGTATCTTTCAATTAAGAGAATCACTATAACCTCTCTCTTGTCTCAAAATGAAGAAAATACAACAATGCTTCCAACATCTATTCTTTTGAATTTGATAAAATGAAATTTAGCTATATATTGAATTTGATCTAAAACCCCCCACTTTAATAGTAAATCTTATAATATCACATATTGCTCTTATTGCCCTGCATGTTTCAATTCTTCCATACATTACTTACTTTCACGTTATATAGATATAATTAAAAAATTGTATACTTTGTTAACATGGTTCAATCTTAACAACTATTAAGAATTAATTTCTAGACTCATTATGGTTATTTGTAACCAAACATAAATTTTACTAAAAACTCACAAAATTAAAAATTAAACCCTAAAGACTCAAATTAAAATTATTTCATTGCAAGCACAAAGAAAAAGAAACAAAAAATTTCATTGTAAGTACAAAGAAAAAGAATCAAAAAATTTCACAAACCTTAAATAATAAAAAAAGAAACATAAAACCTATAAAACCTATAAAATGAAAGAGTAGAAGTGACAAACTCTTAAAAATAAATGAAAAGAAGGGAATGAAAAATAAGAGAAATAATTAATTTGAGAGAAAAATATATTGTATTTTTTTAAGTTTATTTTTAAAAGAGTTATTAACTACTAAATAAGAGAATAATTGCATGAAATATAATTGAGTGGTTGGGAAGTTTGTGAATATCCTTAAAAGCAAGGGTTTATCCCCTATTATAGCAAAACATTTGGAATTTAGATTATATATATATATATATATATATATATATATATATATATATATATATATATATATATATATATATATAAACTGTCCAATAAGCAAATTTTTAGGAGTTCGATTCCCACCTATGTTTATTATTTTGAAAATTTAAATTAATTAAAATTTTAAAGATTCTATGTCTACATTAGACATCATTTTTATTTATTTACGGACGCTGCCTAATGTACTATTTAACACATCCTTTTTATTTATAAACAAGCGTTGCCTAATGTACTACTTAAGGCGGCGCTTTTCATTATTAATAAGTGCTGCCTAATGTATACTTAAGGGAGCGCATTTATCTATTAATAAATGCTGCCTAATATAATGTATTACTTAAGGTAATGCTTTTATTTATTAATAAGCGCTACTTAATGTACTACTTAAGACATCACTTTTATTAATTAATACGCGCTGCCTAATGTGTTTCTTAAGGCAGCACTTTTATTTATTAATAAGTGCTACCTAATGTATTACTTAAGGCATCTCTTTTATTTATTAATAAACACTGCCTAATATATTGTTGATTTTTTATAGAAATTTTAATGATTTTGTGTGTACATTAGACAACATTTTTTGTAAATTTATGCGCGTTGCCTAATTAACTACTTAAGGAAGCAATTTTTTATTTATTCATAAGCGTTGTCTAATGTACTACTTAAGGCAGAACTTTTATTTATTAATAAGCGTTGCTTAAAGTAAAAGCACTGTCTAATATATAATTTTTAAAAATTATTATTATTTATTTAACATACATCAACGCTTATATTACGAAGCACAACCTATGTGGATACCTTATGCCAATGCTTAATATAAAAAAGCGCTGTCTAATGTCCTCTTTTATTTTTAGTTGCGTTTTAATAAAAAAGCGCTAGTGAAGAGGGTGTTGCCTAAACTCTTTTTTGGCGTAGTGTATGTCAATTTATACTTCTTACTACTAGAGCGATGGCTCAATTATTAGTTTTACCAAATTTTTTTATCTGGTACTAATTAATAAAAGTCGGTCTCTTTTAATGAGGATAAATTTATTCTTAGTCAGCTTATTACTTTATTGGTTCCAACTGACAACATTTAGAGTTCTTTTAAATTGAAATTCGTCCCGAATTTCTTCCACACAGAGAAATCAAACTCATTGCATCACCGTCTTGGGTCAACATTTGACCTTGATTCAGTTCATTCCTCTAACATACTAAACTTCCAATTTCTCTTCATTAGCAGATTTCCTTCTTTCGTGAATTCTCAAAAATTTTTGATCTTAACTATACTCTGATTTCCACTCTTATATTAACTTCTAACCTTTCTCCTACTTAATTCATATAACACACTGATCTAAACAACTTGGTCACAAATTCCTCCGGAGCTCGTAACTTCCCTTTCTCGTACTGAGTTAACCAAAACCTATAACAACAACATCTTATTTTGGTTGGATATCCAACACTCTCAAAACATTGTGAGATTACTTACTTATTCCTTTACTACACCCAATACTTACGACTCTTTTCTTTTGAATCCATAACAATTTTTGAAAAATTTTATAATCCATATATTTATATCCTTATCGACTTCACTTGACTTGATTCTACATACCGCACGCGCACACACCTGATGCCTTACTTCATCTATACTATTCCAATTAGATATCATCACTTGATGCGTGTTTGTCTAATTTTCATTCCTACAAGTATTTATCTCTATGATCCTCCACAAGACTTTATAAAATTCTACTATCCAATACTCTTTACTATGCAATTTCAACTTGAACACCATGTGTAGTTTCTCTGAGGTTGGCATGCATTTTGGTAAAACATATTGAGCAAGAACATGTTGAAAGAAATGCAGCATGACCTAGCGTTCAAACTTCAACCTGTCAAACAAGATGTCACAACATGTCTGGTATGACATCCTCTCTGCAGAAGCTTATTTGTCAAGTGAATCAGGCATTTTTATTGCTACAGGAATCTTGTGTTTCAGCTACAGAATATTTGGGAATAATCAATTAGCTGGTGTGTTATCCAAGATTGATTCAATCAAGAGATTTTCACACGTTCTATTATTGGAGACAATATAGGAAAGTTTGGATTGAAGACCTATTTTCTTGGAGAACAAATAGCAGATTTTTGGCAGCCTCCTTGTTGCGTTTTGAAGCCTAGTCCAACCGATGTTAAACTTATAAATAGAAGGGTTGTAACCTAGTTTTGAAGCCTCCTTATTTGTTACCTGTGCTGTGAGTTCCATATGTGTGCATTCACAAACCTGTAGGTGTTGAATTTTGTGTGATCTCCGAAGCTGTTAAGCAAGGAGAGTAGTGTCATTCTCATAAGCTTTTAAGCATTGAGGATTGTGTGTGTCTTGGAATAGTGTCTTCTGTTATATTGTTTGTGTTATTTGTCACGTGTTTGTGAGTGAGGGGATTTGAGGAGGGCCTCATACCTAGATGAGTCTTAGGTAGAAGTCATAGGAAGGGTAGTGATTAGGCGAGAAGTGTAAATGGGGTTGTTTAACTTTGAATTGATACTATCGAATAAAGGTTTCGTCCCTGGCTTGATAGCCCCTAGAGTAGGAAGGTTGTTCCAAACTGGGTAAACATATTACTGTGTTCTTTACCTTTCTGCATGTTTTTTTCGTTATCATTACTGCTGTTAGCTTGTTCCACTAACATATATTTGTGTCGTGACATCTCATTTGACATCACATATCTGATACCAGAATTTCACCATGGAAAACCTAGGATTCATATGTACTACTAACTAGTTTATAGAACTTCGTAGAAAATTCATATTTTCCTCTGAGCACCTAGTTCCCAAAATAGTACAAGAAACTTACCAATCATTCATAGGAAGAATAACTTTCTTTCCTATACAAAGATTTATAATATAACCAATTCCTGTCTAAGATAGATACACCTGGGTCAGACTACTACGACCATAAGAATGCAAAACCCTAAAAAATATCTTGTGCGAACTGCAATTAATCCAAAATAGTCTAACCATATCTGGTCCTTGTTGCGATATTCCACATCAGGTACTCTATATGGTTTTTAACCAATCTCTGCTAACACAAGATCTCTACCAATTGAAAACATAGTACCATTGGGGAACTTCAAGTTATTGACAAGACAATGCTCCCAAGGAACTTTAACCAATCTATGATGCAATAATGAGTTTCCAATATCACTCATAGAGTTACACAATCCAGTTACGCATATGGAATAACATGGCACTTCCTAACCAAACTCATTCATCTTGATCACCCAACTCCATCTCACGAAAAATAATTTGAGATCATGTTCTTACATGCTTAACTTATGAAATTCTTCTTTCCTAATACTTCTTAGAATGGACTTTCATATATTCCTGACATGAAGGGGATGTGAAGGTTCCATGACCAAATGTTTTAGAACCTTTATCTCAAAAGTAGGAAAGGGAGATAAAGGCACATGGTAGAAAAAACACATTCATAAAAAGGAACGACGCAGGCTTCGTACTTATTGCATATTCTTTCATCCTAAGGAGGACTCAAGACTCCCTAGTCAGAAGATAGACCAACTTAGGTAAAAAAACTTTAAGATCACATTTTTTAGCAAAACAGATATAGTGGAAGAATAAATAGGATACATCCAAGAATATGGAGTAACCATATTGTGATTTATGAACAATTTTCTGTGATTTCTTGCTTATATTGCACTAACCTTACAATTGTAAGAAAATTATACGCTAAAGAAAATGGTGACTGATAGACTTAAAGAGAAAGGCTTAGAAGAAAAGGGCATTTACCCTTCTAAAATTAAGATTATACTCTAGAAAATAAAGAGACATCACCAAACCCTCCACAAACAATCTCACTACCGAATTCACCTCACTAAAAAAAACCTTTAACCACCATCAGCATCACTCAAACCACAGAACTCTCATCCCTTCACACTCAAAATGCACAGACCTAACAACAGCAACAAAGATTCCCTGAAAGACCGAAGAAGAAGAACTCGAACACAGAAGCAAGCCGAAGGAGGAAGAAGATTACCTGTGGTATTCGAGTCGCTTTTCAGTTGATCTCTAGTTGTTACTTTCGATTTACACTTGCGTTTACAATTTGTAACATATCATGAACATAATGAAAAGCGGGTTTTCAGGGGTTTCAAAGGGTTAAGGGTATCGATTTGTGTTTGATATCAATTGGTAGCATAGGTATGTATGTATAGCGATTCGAGAGATTTCGGTGAGGGAAGCCACAACCGAGCAAGAATCCTCAAATGCCGTCCATGGCGGAATCGATTAAGAAAGAATGCGAGAGAGAACCGAATTGCGAGAGATTAAGAGATTTGTTTTCACCATTTTTGTTCTGCAACGAAGAACTGAGTGGAAGCTTGAACCGGAGGGATTGAGTGATTGTTATTGTTATCTTTTCCAGGAAAATGAAACAAGAAACACGGTTTGTGAAGGAGAGTACATAGGGAGCGCTGAGTTGCTTTAGGGTTATTGAACCTGGCTTTGTGTTGACCGATGGGCCAAGGATTGTCTTTCTCAGAAAAATTTACTTCATACCCATACAATTAGACCTGTACCCCTACACGAAAAAATTTTGAATCAAAATACCATCTTATAAATAATAGATATTTTAATTTTTTTTTTCATTTTTTCCTCATATTTTCAAAAAAAATTGAAACACCAAATAATATATAAACTGAACACTTTTTCAAAGTTTTCCGATTCAAAAAAATTACACCGGAACACTTAGAAAAAGAATTCCGGTACCTTAAAAGTGAGGTTTAAAGATGCATACCGGAACACTTATTAAAACTGTTCCGGAGGTTTAATTTTTAAAAAAAATTCTAAACTTTATGCAACAGTTTTAGACCGTTGCCAAAAGGTATTGTCCAACAGAATAAAACCGTTGCCTATGCTGATTGCTTTCAAACCACACTTTAAGTAACGCTTTTTTAATTTGTCATTCACTTTAGGCAACGGTTTAAAACCGTTGCGTAAAGTCTAGAATTTTATAAAAAAAAAAACCACCAGAACACTTTAAATAAGTGTTCCGGTATGCAACTTTAAACAACTGAAAATTATCGGAACTCTTTTTCTAAGTGTTCCGGTGTAGTTTTTTTTAAACCGGAAGACTTTGAAAAAGTGTTCCGATTTATATATTTTTGGGTGTTTCGAAAATTTTTCGAATAAATGAAATTTTTTAAAATATATACTATTTATACGAGGGTATTTCGGTCCAAATTTTTTTCATGTAGGGGTATAGGTATAGTTGTAGGGGTATAAAGTAAAATTTTATGTTTCTCAACCTGATCCGGCACAATCTTTTGCATCATACCCCTCAGCGCCTCATTTTATAGAGATTGGGCCTCATGCACTGACCCAACACTAATTTTTGTTCTAATGCTTTTATCACAAGAAATCTATATGCCACCCCTTTTTAACCCCCTATTTTTTTAACCCAATTTTACTCTTGTTAAAAAAAGGTTGAAATACAAAGAATTTCCTAAACAAATTTTTGGTATGCATTCCAAAATTTTCGGTACAAAATACCGGAAATTTCAGTTAGAAGAAAATTTCCGATACAATATACCAAAAATTTAGTTAATTTGAAATTTCCGGTATGCATTCCAAAATTTCCGGTTCAAAATACCGGAAATTTCAGTTAGAAAGAAATTTCCGATACAACATATTGAAAATTTAGTTAATTTGAATTTTTCGGTATACTGGAATTTTTAATTTTCCGGTATACAGGAATTTTCAAATTTCAGGTATACCAGAATTTTCAAATTAACTAAATTTCCGGTATGTTTCAATTTTTAGTTTTTTAAATGGTTGAGATTTTGCCGACACTTTTGGAGGATCCTGATTGTACCGATACATTTGTGTGATCTAGAATGCACCACCATTTATATAAATAGAGGTGTTAGGGTTATTGGATAACACATCATTTCAACAAAATGTCTCTTCTTCAGTATTTGATTAAAGTATCTGTGCATTTCAATGGCCGCAAGCCTGCTGTTCAAACCAAGATTTCAGACGGCGCTGAATCCTTTGCCACCTTGAAAGAAACGTTATTTGTTGCTTGATTCCGATAACAGAAGGGTGACAAAGATCGAGTTTTGGGAGGACTGGATTGATACAGATGGAAGGGTGAAATACAACTTAATCGAGTTGACGAATGATGAAGATGTGAAGGCCATGTGGAAATCATTTTGTCGTAGGATAACTAAAGGTTCGATCGAATTGGATGCGCAAATCCAAAGATCAGTTGACGACATAATGAAGTGTCCGATTTGTCTAGAGTCTTCCGGTAGTGCCTAGGTTTTCATGTTTCGCAGTACTGTTTATGCTTGTTGTTTGTCATCTGATGTTTGTTAACTATGTTTGTTTGTTATTGATGTTATTTTCTTTATCTACTCGAAACATGTACTAGCCAAAAAGATTATGCAATAAAAAAGATGTTCATACATAAGATGTACGTACAAAATATACAAATATACTAATAATACAAATGATACAATCATAACAAAATAAATCTACATAGGTCCTCCACAGGAAACATCTGCCAACCTAGCTAAAATACTGTGAACCTCACCATCAGGGTTCACCAAACCCATGAGGCTATCCAAGTGAACGGCGATGTACTGTAGGGGGCTGTCCTGGTCACCTGCGAGAGGTGAAGGTCGTGGTGGTGAAGAAGCTTTGGTACCTGAAGGCCCTGGAACATCAGATGTTGCGGCAGGTGGTATAAAACTAGGGTGTGACACACTGAGGAACCACTCTGTGGAACCATCCTGACACTGCCCAGGCTGCTGAACCGCAATGGATGTATCAATGATCTCACGAGGGGAGCTGAGAATGTGACTCTGAAACCAGCGATCAATGCTACCAGCTGGAGTCTCTGGGATCGACCGTAGCATGCCCTGTATATAACCATACTGGCGTATACACCTCTTAAGCAAGTGTCTAGCCACATGGCTCTCCCATCTAACATACCCTGAATATAAAGAAGATACATCAAAAGGAAGATGATCGCAGTGACCTGTATACGGTTTCCAGATGACATCATCCAGCGTCAGAGCATCCAGCCTCCGCCTGTACTCAATCACCCCTCCTGGATGGGTCTGTCTGACCTTCCACCTCCTCGCACAAGGGTCAACAGGCGCACAATGCTGAGTATTCCGCTCACAGATGTTAGGTAAGTGCTCGTAGATCCAACACTAGATAAATAAAAATAATCAAGCCCAGGTAAATTATAATAACACACAAAAAACCACGTAAGAATATATACTTGTAACAAGCTCAGATAACCAGCAAGCTGTTTGGTGTTAGGATGAGATGCAACATCAAGCGCCGTGTACAACATCGTCAATGCTGCCACTCCCCAAGCCCAAAATGGGGTCTCAAGGTCATTAAATAGAGAAATATAGCGGACATCAATATAAACTCCAGACTTGTCCGCAAAGAGAGTACATGCCACTAGATGTAGCATGTACGCCATAGCGGCAGCCTGGTACCTCCCTGCATCGGCAAGCTCCTGATAAACCCTCATCAACCAAGACATCCTGAGGTGAAAGCCCCGAGTGTCACCAAACTCCTTAAGCACAACCAGCTTATCAACCTCTTAAGCATCCATCACCATGTGCACCGCCGTCGCTTGGTCCCTATGAACTGGTGTGAAAAACGTACCAGCAATCGGAAGATGAAATAGGGAATGTGTTGAATGCAATATAGGGCAAGCAACAAACAAGATTTGGAAATATTGATCCAGGAATTATCGTCCACAGAGATGGAGAGATGCCATTCAATAGTTTCTATGGTTTCGAGCTCGGGATTGAATGAGCAAAAAGTAAACAAAGATATAAACAGGAAAAGAATAAACACATTCTTAGAAGAGAAATAACTTATCAGGAATGCAAATATATTCACTCTTCACAAACATACACTTACCAACCCGTTATACTCAACCTACAATACTCATCTATGTTATCACGTATCTCTCACATAAGTGTCCATCTCTGGAGCACAAACGAGATCATCTCACAACTAAGGTTATCTCTAACGCGAAGTCACGAGAACATCCGTGTTCTCGCATCGGCGATCTCTCGCGCGCCGCTCAAACACGAAAGCATTAAGTACAGATACAATCGGTGAATGCTAGCTCTAAATCTATCTCTAGAGTTCAGAACCAACAGATAATCATCCTAGATAAGGATTCAAGAAGTTTATCTCTAAAGCACCCCAAATCCCCAGCATAGAGCAAAAATCCAGGATAACATCAACACAGATTCGTAAAGCAAGTTAAATATAACATTATAATCGGTAAATATACATAAGATTCAAGTAAATATACAAACAAACCCAACCAAAGAGAAATACACAAAGAAGAAGAGAAGTGAACCGAAGATCTCCCGATTTGTCAGCTCTGTTCGACGCTCAATCCACCCCCGATCATCCTTATGCAACCTCCGAAGTTGTTTTCTAAGCCAATTTTACTCTAAGAATGAAGTTGATGGTGTTGGGACTCAAAAATACCCAACCCATGACCTAAAAATGTGATTTTGGCCCCTTTTAACGAGTTGCTGTCTTAGCAGGTCCGCTTAGCGGACCCCCTCCGCTCAGCGGACTCAAAATTGCTTCCAGACGCTGATTTGCTCCGCTGGAGCTCCGCTCAGCGGACCCCCTCCGCTCAGCGGAGTCTGCTAAAAATCAGATTTTGTTTTCGCCATAACTCGAGAACCGTAACTCCGAATTGCGTCCGGTTCGAAGCGTTGGAAAGCTTATTCAATGCTCTATCCAATAATGAATGAATGGAAACCAAAATGATGATTTTGGTCATCCTTATTTTGAGTCTTTGGAAGTCCGCTTGATGGTGGCTAAGCGGGCTTGCACCAAAATTGCGAAATCGAAGCCGTGCCTTTGACACTTTATTCCTCAAGGCTCCAATAAGCATGAATACCTATAAAAACAAAGGAAAAACTATCAAATGGTATAAAAGTATATGAAAATACAACTATTCACAAAGTATACGTATTTATGCACAAAACGGAGAATTATTCAAACGGTATTAACAAAAGTATCGATAAGTGCCACTATTTACATACACAAAATAAGTACATTTTGGCACTTATCAGAATGCACATCATATAGAGTCACCGTCATCTCCCCGGATGGAAGATGGGAAGGATGATGTCTCCAGGTGCCATCTCTCAACAAAAGCTGATAATAGAGGGACGACCAACATCGTCAGGGAGCATCCAGCAAAGTCCATCAAATGGAAGTCCCGAACTATCCTCGCCACCTGCTCAAGCATCGATCTCTCGGAGAAGTTCTTCAACTTCGACCCATGAGAAGTGAGCTTCAGCATTGGACGCTCCTGTAACAAAAAATACAATTAAAACACAGTTTGTAATAAAAATTGCATAATAAAATTTAAGCACTTAAGCAATGTTACATACCTCGCCCTGCCATATCCTATAAGCGACATGGTCAGCATATTCTGTCAAAACGGACTTGTTAGAAGGTCCTCCTGGAAAAGCTCCATTAGTGTGTACTGATGGCTCCGTAGATGCACTTGTGGTGGTGTCTGTATCATGCACCACCCGCTCCTTAGCAACCCCCTCCTCAACCACAACCACCCTCTCCTTAACTCCAGGCACATGCTCCTCAGCAACATCAACCTCCTCCTCAGCAATAGACATCGGCTTCTCAACAACAGCCACCGACTCCCGAACAACAGCCACCGCCTCAACCTCAAAAACCTCATCATGAACCACCTGCTCGTCCATAGCAGTGGATGCTCTACCACCCCGGCGGCGAGGTGCGCAGAACCCCCTACCCGCCTGCTTAGCCCTCCGTTTCCGGTTAGAACCGGTCGGAGGAACGCGTCCAGCACGTAACATTGAGGTACCAGCCTCATCAGCAGCCGTTCGAGCACGAGCATCGGCTCTATCAATGGCCCGACCCGCAACAGTACCATCTCTGCCTCTAGTCCACACTAAAAAAAAATTAAAAATATAAGCAAAATAGCATTTTTAAAAAAATAGAAATACCAGAAATTTCAGAATGGGAAATTGTACCTGAAATTTCAAAATTTCCGATATTTTTATAATTTTATAAAGATACCGGAAATTTTGAAATTTTCGGTACAAAATACCGAATATTTTAAAATTTCCGATGGAAAATATCGGAAATTTCACAATTTCCGGTACAAACTACCGGAAACTTACTTGTTTTCGCCAAATTTCTGGTATCGCCCAAAGATTTGAAAAATCTGGTGTTTCACGTAAATTTCCTAAAATGTGGTGATGAATTTTTTTTGGACATTTAGGTCATTTCATACATATTGGGGGGGGGGGGGGGTTGCCAAGTATAATTTTAGGGGTGACAAGTTAAATTCTCTTTTATCACTTTCGTTCTAATGTATTTTTAAGACCAATTTCAAAATAAATTTTTAAAATAATCTTTGAAAAATATTAGTAGTAGTAATTTCTTTATTAATCAATGTAAATCTCAAAACAATTTTCATTCTTCAATAAAATCTCGATCCAACGTCGAGCTTGTTTTCAAAAATCATTTTCTTAATCAAACAGGATAGAATAGATGAGTGGGAAGTTCAGTTCCTATCTCCTCTTTAACTAATTGAATACGAGTCCCTCGACTTGGCCATTCAAATGGTTATCATCCGATCAATAACTTTTTTAAATAAATTAAGAATGATTTGACTCAAAAATAACAAAACGAGAAAGTGGGAAGTTCAGTTCTCACCTCTCTCACTTGTCCATAATGAGTTAAAACTAAACTCGCCTCACTTCTTTTCAATATAAGAGTTAAATGGGAAAGATGGAAGTTCAGTTCTAATCTTTTCTAAGTGTTGAATATATGGATTGTTAGAAGTCAAGTATTTAACACTCATACTCAATAAAATCGATTTTAAACTCACCTCATTTCTTTTCAATAAAAGAGTTAAATGGGAAAGATGGAAGTTCAGTTCTAATCTTTCACTAAGTGTTGGATATATGGGTTGTCAGGACTCAAGTAGTCAACACTCATACTCTACGAAATTAACTCAAACTCCTCACTTCATTTCTCGCTCAAGCGCGGATCTTTTCTTTGCCCAAGCGCAAATATTGCCCAAGTGCGAACCTCATTCAAAAACTCATTTTTTTGTCCAAGTGCGATTAGACCCCATTTTCATAAATAAAATCAACCAACATTTTCGTAGTTCTTTCGAACTACAATAGCTCTGATTCTTCATTAAAGATATGTAGGCACAAGATGTGATGTCTTGGCGAGCACTCTAATAAAAAAACCTAATTTCGTAGTTCCCGAACTAGATTGCTCCGACTTTCCCATTGCACGAGAGAACACGTAGGCACAAGATGCGATATCTTGGCGAGCACAATAATAAAAAATAAAAACCCCTTTCTTTTCTCTTATCTCGTAATAAGCATACTAACACACAAACACAGAGATAACTAAATGGGTCCCATTGTACGATGGATGTGAGGGGTGTTAACACCTTCCCCTTGCATAACCGACTCCGAATCCTAATTTAGTTGCGACGGCCATCTTATCTATTTAATATATTGTTCTTCTTAATATTAATTCCTAATATTTTTGAACTATGAACGTATTGAATAAAAGATTACAAATAAATATTCTACAAGTATTATATATATATTTTTACCACACTAACTAGTAACTTTGTTTAAGGGTCTGTTTGGTTCAACGGGGGGAGGAGATTTAATATAGGGGAGGGGAATGGAGGGGAGGGAATTTAACTAAATATATGTTTGATTCAAGTAAGAGGAAGGGAGGGGAGGGGAGAGATTTTTAACAACATGTATGTTTGGTTCACAAGGGAAAGAGAAATTTTTTAAAATCAATTTACCTTTTTATCCTTTTAAATATTGCTATTTGTACTTAGTAAAAATAATTCTAAATAACAATAGTATTAAGTAAATTTTACCATATAAAAACTTGTTCACTCATAAACCATATTATAACAGTAAACAATAACACACATTAGTTGAATTATAGGTCTTCAACGTAAATCAAACCATTCACTACAAGAAAATTGCCTCCTAGCCACGTGAAATAGTGACGTGATTTTCACGTGTGTAAAATAAAGCAGTTGTGACGTGAAAATCACGTCGCAACATGTTTATATAATTTAAAAATAAAAAGTAACGTTAATTAAGGGGGGAGTCAGAAAAATTAAAAAAAAAATGTTGTGACGTGTAAATCACGTCGCAACTAAAAAAAAAAAAAAAAAAAAAACAATTGGAGTCAGAAATGCACAGGGGGGGGGGGGAGTTTGAATTTTTCAAAATTCAGTTGTGACGTGTAAATCACGTCGCAACTAATTTTTCAATAGAGTGTAATATATATTTTTCAGTTTCTATGAATTATTAATTTATGATTTTCTTGGGACCGAAAATTATAAAGGGATCTCCCAAAAAATTATTATCTTATTATTTTATAGAGTTTTTCAATTTTTTACATTTGCCTAAGTCGGGATCGGACAAATTTATTATTTTAGAGAGTTTATTAATTTATCGAATATTAATTTAAAGAGTTTCTACTGTAGTAACAATTAAAAAAAATATAACTAACTTTAAGGATTCAGCTTATTTAAAAGAAAATAAAGGCAACATGGTCAACAGTTTTCAGCTAATAAAGCTTCCTACATTATTCATTTGCTTGCTTTTCATTCATGCATAGTTTGTTGTCTCTATCAAATCCAAATTCGCTTTCCATAACCAACTTGCCTCGCATTGCTCCAAATTACCATACTTTTTTAATTCAAGTGTAGGCCATTACTATTTTTTTCGATAATATAAATATTTTAAGAAAGTTAATAGTAATGTTATATTTTAGATAAATTTTAAATACTAGTAAAATTGAAATAGGTGTCAAATCAAAATAGACCTAGCAAGATGAATAGTATAGCTAAAATATGCAAGAAAAAACTATATAAAGGGTGATGCTATATATTATCTGATCTTGATGATTAAAAAAATAGATAAAATAATAGATAAGATAATGTTAGAATGTTAAAAAAATTAACAAATAATATTAGACTTAAAATCTTAATTTATAACATAAATATATTATATTTGCATATTATTATTATTATTATTATTATTATTATTATTATTAATAGTATAATAAAAAGTCATATTACTATTATATATTACTAGCGTCTAAACGGGCACTCTCGTACCCGTTTATCTGCTTTTTTCAATGGACACACGCGATCGATATTTTTTATTTCACTTTGTTTTTAATATTAATTTTTATAATATACTTTGTGATATATTTTCTCATGTTTATCTGTCAGCTTTTTTTATACCACACACGCAAAGAATTATTAAATAGTGTTTTTTTACTTAATTTATGTTTTAAATTAAATTAATTGTCAACTTAAATTTGTAGGTGATACCACACTCTCTCTCACTTAGTAAGTATGATCTCTGTCTAACTTTCTTTTATCTATTGTATGCTTTGTATAAGAGCACCAACTACTAATTAGTTCCTCTAGTTATTTAAATGTTGGTATGTTGTACGTGTGTGTAACGTGTTTTTAAAAGTAAAGGGATATGGTAACTGCTATTTTCAGTTTCTTTCTAAAAAATATTTGGAAGTTACAAAACCGCTTCTTGGAATTGGTAGAAAAGTTGTAGTAAAACTGTAATAAAAAAATCACAAAACTGCTTTTGTAGAAAATTACAAAGATCTTTTTCTTATCGTTTTGCTATTTCTTCTCTCTATCCCTCATTCATTTTCTATTTCCTGTAACCACTCTTTCAAAGATACACAAAAAGAGTTATATATGTTGAAATATTAAACTTGATTTGGGCCTCTTTATTATTTGGTATTTTGGGCTTAGTTATTTTGGGCTTAGATAATTTTGGGTAGTGTTTCTAGAGAATTCTTGTAGTGTTTGGAATGTCTAGATATTTCTTATAGTTGTAAAATTCTCTAGAATACTCTTTGAATCTCTAGAGTTGAGAACTTTCTAGAATTAGTGTGTCTAGAGTTCTCCTTAGAGTAGTATAAATAGAGATGTAATCCTACACATTTGTATCAAGCAAAATACAAAATTCTCTCTTCCATAAAGAATTCTCCTACCTATCAAATTTCTATTCAAGCCTCCAATATTTCTAAACACTTGTCCTACACACAAAAAACAACCTTAATTCCAACAAAGTGGTATCAGAGCTTCAAGGTCCTCAAAAGATGGCAAATGGAGGTTTTCCTTTTCAAATGCCGATGCTCACGAAGAACAACTATGATAATTGGAGTATCAAGATGAAGGCGCTACTAGGATCTCAAGATGTGTAGGATGTCGTTGAGAAAGGCTTCAAGGAGCAAGATGAAGCCTCACTAAGTCAAGGTGCAAAAGATACATTGAAGGAGTCAAGAAAGAGAGACAAGAAAGCTCTCTTCCTCATTTATCAATCGATGGATGAAGATACTTTTGAGAAGATATCCAACGTAACGACAGCCAAAGAAGCATGGGACAAGCTTCAAACTTGCAACAAAGGAGTTGAGCAGGTAAAAAAGATTTGTCTGCAAACTCTTAGAGGTGACTTTGAACGTTTGTTTATGGAGGAGTCCGAATCAATTTCTGATTATTTTTCTCGAGTATTAGCCGTAGTCAATCAACTTAAAAGAAATGGTGAAGATGTTGATGATGTGAAAGTCATGGAGAAAATAATTCGCACTTTAAATCCAAGTTTTGACTTCATTGTTACCAACATTGAAGAAAACAAGGATTTAAAGACCATGACCATTGAGCAACTCATGGGTTCCTTACAAGCATATGAAGAAAAACAAAAGAGAAAAACTAAACAAAAGGAGGCTATAGAGAAACTACTACAACTCAACATAAAGGAAGCAAACTATGTAAACTACAAGAGCCAAAGAGGACGAGGTTGTGGCCAAGATCGTGGACGTGGACGAGGACGTGGAGGAGAAGGAAGAGGAGGTTACAACAACTACTCTAACAACTTCAACAATGGAGAAAGAAGTTGGAATCCACAAGTGACAAGAGGTCGTGGAAGAGGAAATTCATGGTCGAGGTACGAAAAATCACAAATCAAGTGCTTCAACTGCAACAAGATTGGTCACTATGCATCCGAGTGTAAATTCTCGAAGAAGGTTGAAGAGAAAGCTAACTTTGTAGAAGAAAAAGGTGGAGAAGAAGAAACTTTGCTACTCGCGTGTCAAAACCAAGTTGAAGAGAAAAGAAACAAGTGGTACCTTGACACTGGTGCAAGCAACCACATGTGCGGCGATCAAAGCATGTTTGTAGAGATCAATGAAGCGGCACCTGGCGATGTCTCATTTGAAGATAACTCGAAGATACCGGTCAAAGGCAAAGGTAAAATTCTCATACGCTTGAAGAATGGTAGTCATCAATTCATATCCAATGTCTACTATGTGCCTAACATGAAGAATAATATTTTGAGCTTGGGACAATTATTAGAGAAAGGATATGACATCCACTTGAAAGAACATAGTCTTTTCTTAAGAGATTGTAGACATAACTTGATTGCTAAGGTGCCTATGTCAAAGAATAGAATGTTCCTCTTGAACATTCAAAATGATGTGGCAAAGTGTCTCAAGGCGTGCTATACCGATTCCTCGTGGCTATGGCATCTACGATTTGGGCATCTCAACTTCGATGGTCTAGAACATTTGGCAAAGAAGGAGATGGTGAGAGGATTGCCTAGCATCAACCACCCAGACCAACTCTGCGAAGGATGTCTAATTGGGAAGTAATTTTGAAAAATCTTTCCAAAGGAATCAACATCAAGAGCGACAAAGTCGCTAGAGCTCATACACACAGATATTTGTGGACCAATCAAACCCAACTCTTTTGGTAAGAGTAATTACTTTCTCCTCTTTATTGATGATTATTCAAGAAAAACATGGGTTTACTTCTTCAAGGAGAAGTCAGAAGTGTTTGAAAACTTTAAGAAGTTCAAAGCCCTTGTGGAGAAAGAAAGTGGTCTTTTCATTAAGGCCATGAGATCTGATCGAGGAGGAGAGTTCACTTCAAATGAGTTCAACAAATATTGTGAAGACCATGGAATCCGTCGTCCACTGATTGTGCCAAGATCGCCACAACAAAATGAAGTAGCAGAAAGAAAGAACCGAACCATACTTAACATGGTGTGAAGCATGCTCAAGAGCAAGAAGATGCCGAAGGAGTTTTGGGCTGAAGCAGTGGCATGTGCGGTTTACTTGACAAATCGCTTCCCAACAAGAAGTGTGCACGAGAAGACACCACAAGAAGCATGGAGTGGAAGGAAGCTCGGGATCTCTCACCTCAAAGTGTTTGGAAGTATTGCCTATACCCATGTTCTAGACGAAAGAAGAACAAAGCTCGATGATAAAAGTGAGAAATATGTGTTTGTAGGTTACGACTCAAGCTCCAAAGGTTACAAGATTTACAATCCAAATAGTGGAAAGATCGTCATAAGCCGCGACGTGGAGTTCGATGAAGAAGATTGTTGGGATTGGAGTGTTCAAGAAGGTATGATTTTCTTCCTTACTTTGAAGAAGAAGAAGAAGAAAAAGAAGAAATTGAACAACCAATGATAAAGGAAGATCTTACACCACCGTCCTCACCGACATCAAGGTTGGAAGAAACAAGCTCAAGTGAGAGAACACCGCGACTAAGGAGCATTGAAGAGATTTATGAGGTAACCGAAAACCTAAACCACATTAACCTCTTTTGTTTTTTTGGTGATTGTGAGGCTCCAAGCTATCAAGAAGCAGCGAAAAACATAAAATGGAGAGACGTCATGAACAAAGACTCATTTAAAATTCCGGAGCAAGAAGACAAAGGAATTTTCATCACCCAAGAAGGATATGTCAAATAAGTCCTTAAGAAGTTCAATATGGATGACACCAATTCAGTTGACACCCCGTTGGAATGTGGCAGCGAGTTGAGCAAGCATGAAGCTAAGGAGAATGTTTGGAGTCACAAATCAAGTTTAAGGGGGGATGTTGAAATATTAAAATTGATTTGGGCCTCTTTATTATTTGGTATTTTGGGCTTAGTTATTTTGGGCTTAGATAATTTTGGGTAGTGTTTCTAGAGAATTCTTGTAGTGTTTGGAATGTCTAGATATTTCTTATAGTTGTAAAATTCTCTAGAATACTCTTTGAATCTCTAGAGTAGAGAACTCTCTAGAATTAGTGTGTCTAGAGTTCTCCTTAGAGTAGTATAAATAGAGATGTAATCCTACACATTTGTATCAAGCAAAATACAAAATTCTCTCTTCCATAAAGAATTCTCCTACCTATCAAATTTCAATTCAAGCCTCCAATATTTCTAAACACTTGTCCTACACACAAAAAAACAACCTTAATTCCAACAATATATTGTTTTAAGTAAAAGGTTAAATGATAACAAAAAAAAAAAAGACAGACAATAAAGACTCAACTATGGTCTGAAGTCCAACTGATAAAACTCTATCTTTTCTTGTTTCCACAATAGCAATAATGTTGTTGTCTTAAACAAAAAAGAAAGTAAATTAACTAGTCTCAATTAGTGAATTGCCAAATAGTTTCTACTACTGTGTGCAACCATGTATTTTTCATCAGTGACTTAATCCTCTTTTGATATATGCAAAGCATTCTTTAATAAATTTTTTATACAACTTTGTGTTAATCAAATCAAAATTGAATCAATATAAAAAGAAAAATGATAGTGTGTGCAACAAAGTTTAAGAAAGAAATTATAACCAACAAAAAAGTGTGGAAGAAAGAATCAATTATGGATGCCCAAGTTTTTCAAGAGTCTAACCTTCATTTATGAAAATTGCATATAATTAACATTCAACTTATCACAATTAAATCCTGCAACTTACATAGTATGGTAAGAAGTGAGGAGAAAATAAACATGATAATTGATATAAATGGTTAGAAATAATGTCTATGATATAACAAAAACTGAAACCACCCGTTCCGTTGCATAGTTGTTCCTTCTTCTTCCGGCCATATAATTGCCACCACCGGTTGCATCCACAAACACTACCAATGCCCGTTACAGTCGACGCCGTCACTGTTGGTCGTACAGCTTTTTATCCATTATTGCTATTTTATTTTTACCGTTGTATTGCCGATAGGAATCGCTGTCTTGCTGTATTACGGTTTCTTATCCACAAATCAATACATTGAAAAAGAGGATGGAAGTTGATGGTGCATTTGTAAGAAAATTTTGGTTGTGTGATATATGCAGAAAGTGATAATAAAACTTGATACAAATTGCTATTGGAGTATCAAACTATTGTAGTTATAAGCAATGTCAGTTATGGTAGTAATTTGCTTGGTAGTAATAATTTGCTTATAATGATATGAGACAAAGGATACAAATTGTTAATGCAGTAGGAAAATGGAGAATAAAATGCGAATTTTGGGAATTAATAGCATTATAAATGTGATGGAGAAACCCACCCATAACTTGCAGCAGTTTTCATGGTGCGGGTATCAATTTTTTCTCGAGTATACAACTTGTTTTTTAATTTTTTTATTAAAAATATCATTTAAACAATTGTTTATTTATTATAATTAACTGAATGGAAGAGGGTATAATAGGAATGGAAAAAGAGCCAGCCCAAAAACATGTATCCTCTTTATATATAGTTATAGATATATAGTTATAGATAAATAAGTATGTTATTATTAAAAAAAACATCATATAAGAAAGGGAAATTCAACAAAATGAAAAGGAAAAAAATTCACCTGAGAGCAACAACGCACAAATAGCAACCACACAATAGAAGAAAAATGAAACGTGAAATAACACAGAGAGAAATCCAATCTTTAGTAATTCAATAAGGACAATTTTGAAATTAAAAAAAAATAGTTGAGGATAAAATAGGGAAAATAATAAAATTATAATTAATGAATCTTCCCTCTCCTCCACATCCCTCCAATTTGGAGGGGAGCAAAAAGTGAGTCTAGGAGGGATTTTGCTCCTCTCCCTTATAAAAAAATGACCCAAACACATATTTTTATAAATATCCCCTCTCCTCCCCTCTCCTCCACTTCTCTCTATCTACTCCCAACCAAATAGACCCTAAGGCTATGTTTGGGAGTTTGAAAGGAAGGGGAGGGAAGAACTTTAGAAAATAGGAAGAATTGAGTGAAAATAATAAAAATATTTTGGGTAGGAGGGTTTTGGAGAGTTTGATTTTCTTCATAACACCAAAAACCCATAAAGTGAGGAACTCAAAAATTATATTGGAGGAGGGTTTTGGAGGATTTGTATACATTTTTCAAATATCTTTTAGGTTGTTATACTATTTTAAAAATAAAATTTTTTGTAATAATAATTACTCTTTTATCATTCTAAACAAAATCATTTTTTTCTTCAAAAATGTCAAATATTTTTCTATATTTTTTTTTTTGGAAATTCGTTTTCAGAAGCCTTCCCCTCGCCTCCCCTCCAACCTCTCAAACATAGTTTAAGGGTACACCTGTTAGGATTCACGTGCCTACAAATGTTGATTAATGGGGGAAAATATACACTGTAAAATTGTGCAAAAATTGATATGTGATTTTCCAAATTATTTAAAATATATTTTTAAATTTCAAGATCGATAAAATATTTTACTATTAAAGCGATTAGAGAATCATTTAATTATTAATATTTTGTGAAATTTTTTATTCAATTTTTAATACTTTTTATTCAATTTCTCTTACAATTTGAATTGTTTTTTGACATAATTAATGTATATAATTTTAAGATTTAGATAACATGCAATTACAGGCGGCAAGTCAACAAGGCTACCGTCTTATGCTTCAATTTGAAAAATTTAGTAGTATATGATAAGTTTTAATTTGTTTTATAAAAAATTAAAAGTTTTGTAAATTATTTTCCATGAAAATTAAGTAGTAAAATTGATTTAGAATGCTTTAAGTTCTTTAAACATTCTCTAAATCTCGTAAATTACAAAGTTTTAAGTTTTCTTACGTAATAGAATACAAATATCTAATTATTTTTTACTTTTAAGAATTATAACAATGCTTTATCTATTATGATGAATGTTTTAAAAATTGTACCGGACATAAAGTCGGCGAGAGTATTTGGTCACTTGTTTATTGGTTGAATAAGTGGATCATTGGTCGACCCACGCGTCTAAATTAGAGGATAATTTGATTGAATAAATCGATTCCCATAACAAAACTGTATATTTATTAAATCGCTTGAATAAGATGATTCAGTATCTAAAAAATAACACAACACCTATGATTTTTCTAAATTTTAAAATATCATAATCTCACAAATTTATTTTTTAAATATGAATCCTAAACATAAAAATAATTAGATCGCTCGAACCAGATGACTTAGTATCTAAAAAATAACACGACACTTAAAAATTTTTAAAATTTTAAAATATCATAATCTCAAATAATCACACATAACAAAATAGTAAAAAAACGACGTCGTTTTCGTTTAGGAAAAAAATCATGCATTTCAACTTTTGAAGAACTGTTCAACTTTTCAAGCTTCCCTATACCTAGAGCTGTCAAAATGGGCCGAAGCCCATGGGCTGGCCCATCAGGCCCAAAAATAGTTAGGGCTTGGGCCTTATTTTTCGAGCCCATTTACATACGGGCGTTTTTAAGCCCGGCCCTAAAAAGCCCTAAAAAATATGGGCCGGCCCGTATGGGCCATGGGTAGCCCGCGAGCCCGAAAAAAATTAAAATTTTTAATATAACTAAAAATTATTCTTTCCTAATTCATAAAGGTATGCTATAATCAATTTGCGTATTATGTATTTTAATTTATTTTTGGTATTACAAAGGTATAAATATCAAATAAAAGTTGATGGTTTGACTTAATTTCAAACTATAGGGTTTCATCCTAATATAATTATGCAGATAGTATTGAAAAGACACCATGATATATTCTAATTAAAAATAAGATTGAAATGAGATTTAAAAAGTTATGATGTAATTTTTTATGGTAGGATAGAGTTAGTACAAATCATATATATAACAATTTGCTATAAAATAATATCCTATAAATCTAATTATAATTGTTATAAAATTTTATAACATTTTGTTGTTATGATTGTTATAAAATTATAATTGTCATGAATATTTATATCTTAAAATTTGTTAGAACAAGTTATTTAATTTTGTGTGCAAAATTAAATATAATTTAAGATGTATTTTGAATAATTGAAATTAAGTTAATATGTTGTTTTACATTTTAATTGCAACTTATATAGATTATTTAGAAATCGTAATTTTAGATATGAAAATTGATATATATATATATATATATATATATATATATATATATATATATATATATATATATATATATATATATATAAGTATTATTGCATGCAATAGTATGGTTATTAGAAAAATAAGGAGAAAATTTTATTTTTTTAGAAATAGGCCCCATTTAGGGTCGGGTAGCCCGCAACCCAGACAGGGCTGGGCCTGGGTAGTAAATATAGAGCCCATTTAAAAATAGATTTTTTAGGCCCGGCCTTGAAAAGCCCGAGGCCCGCATAGGCTGGTCCGTTTAAGATCGGGTAGCCCATTTTGACAGCTCTACCTATTCCTACTCGGCTACCCCTACTTTACCAATTAGTAGTTACTACTTTTGATTAGATGAATGGGATATTACAGGATATACGGTTGTTGTTATGCTATGATTTCGTATGAAAAGTTCCTATAAGTTTCATGTTCTCATTCTTATTTTTGATAATTAAAGTTTGTATAAAAAGCTAGTTTCAAATAAAATTGATCTAAAAACCTTTAAGCCATTGCAAAATGCATACAATAGTAGAGTTGGTAAATCCATATACTTAAAATCTTAACTGATGATAATGTCATTTAGTCTTCTAGCTATTTATAAGAATCAATCACACATAGTAATCAATAATTAAAAGGAAGAAATTATACATTCTCGAAATTAAAAATATATATAATACAAAATCATTTTTTTTTCATCCTAAAAAAACCTCAATCTTTTTAAGATTTAATTTTCAGCACTTGTTATAAAGTTGGAAACTTTAGTATATTTGAACTAAGAAAAATTATGTAGAAAGTTTTCTTGAGATTTGAGAATTACTTTATGCAATAACACAATAAAGCAATCAATTTAGGAGAGTTAAGGAAAATATAAATCACCACCCTTTCGAACAGCCTTTTGTTCTGTCCTTTTCCTTGGACCATCAGAGACATTTTTACTGCTTTACACAAAAATTTGAGGAAGAAATTATTGTTAGACACTGCAATAGTGGATTTAGGATGTAAAAAGAAAATGTACGAGACATTACTATTGAAGTGACGACGTTGTTTTGGAAAATAAGTCCCTCTTTGTTTTCTATTTTAGAAAATTTGTAACTAAGGCTATCGAAGCTAATTGAGTTATGTATAAGTATGTCTTGGTTGACATTCATCTGATAAATGAATTGGTAAAACTATTTCTTTTCTGTGTTCATTGATTAATCAATGATTAATAAACGTAATGATAACTAGTAAGTACATGATTTTGATTATTCTTCTTGCGTCTTTCATTGTGTGCCGTGTTTTTTCATTACACATTTTTATGTCTAAATTCTGTTGTGTGATACAAAGATATATGATACATCCATTATCTTTTGTTTCAATATAATATCCATTTAGGCGAATATCTTAGAAAAAATAAAATAAAATAAATCACGACATACATGTCGTATTTAAAATAAATAAGATATATGATACATCCATAATCTTTAATTGACACGACATGCATAACGTATTATAAAATAAAGAGAAATAAGATAAAAGAGAAGAGAGAATGATAGAATGATTTTTTTATTATCGGTGTATTTCTACAAAGATATTGGTCTAATTTGTAGGACAATATCCAATTATCCATAACAAAGAGAAAAATATTAAATAATGATAATAATTTAGTCTAATTTTTTAAAAAGATTTAATGGGCTTTTGACTTTAAAAAGGAAGGAGTTCTTTATTCTTTAAATTTTAGAAAGGAAGTAGTTATTTTTTTAATTGCATTAATTTTATCTAAAATCTAAAAACTAAATTAAAATAATAATAATAATAATATAAATCATTTGGATGAATTTGTATTTTAAAAAAGGAAATCGTTTTTTCTCTTTATTCTTAAAAAGAAAGTTGTTATTAGTAAGGAGAATTTGTAGCATGTTGCACGACGGTATGCCACTCGATGGTCCTTGCTTACGATGATTCTCTTAAAC
Source organism: Vicia villosa (assembly GCF_029867415.1). NCBI lineage: Eukaryota > Viridiplantae > Streptophyta > Magnoliopsida > Fabales > Fabaceae > Vicia > Vicia villosa. Next base: position 109,607 of record NW_026706366.1, on the reverse strand, counting down.
CGCAAAATGGAAATAATATTTTTCAGCCAAATTAAAATTTGCCACGTCATTCACTGGCGGGATTTGAAACTTTCGCGACACAATTTCCCTTATGTACAAATTTCAACTATGAAAACACCTGACGCTCACTTTCATTTTCCACCATCTGCACAATTCCATTAAAAAGTTCCATATTCTCTCTCTATTTCACTCTCGTTTCAGTTGCAACAAAGATTCTTTCATTTGGTATTGGGTTTTCCTATATGACGAGCTAATTGTGGGTTATTTCCTCGCCAACAAGAACAACCTAGAGGTTTATACCTTTTATGGATCTAACCTGATTATGGGGATGAACCTATATCAGTATGACCCCTTCAAAATGCCTTTTCGTCTGCCTTTTTCCTTGGAGCATCTGAGGCATTTTTACTGCTTCACTCCAAAGTTTAAGGAAGAAATTGCTATTAGGCACTTCAACATCGCTTTTAGGATGAAAAAAGGAAATGTTCGAGAGATTACTTTGGAGTTGATAATGTTGTTTTGGGAAAGAAAACCCTCTTTGTTTTCTATTTTGGAAATTCGGTAGCTAGGGCTATCGAAACTAATTGGGTTATGTATGAGTATGCCTTGGCTAACATTCCTATGGTAAATGAATTGGTAAAACTACCTACCTTCTATGTTCATTAATTAATCAATGATGAATAAATGTAACGATAAATAATAAGTAATTCATTTTGATTATTCTACACTTATCTTTTGTTGTGTGCCGTATTTTTGAGCGCCCACAAGGAATTGATCTAGAGTATGAGTTCGGGCCCATATCTGAAGTTAATGAAGTGGATGTTGGTGAAGATTTTAGGATGAATGATGTCAACCAAAATCTCGAGGGCAATGTTGATGTGCCTATGAATTATGAAGAAGGGATGCAACTTGTTCTCACATTTCCTTTTCCATTAGTTATGAAACACATCTCCCTTTTCATTCATCCTTGTCACAACAACACCTACCTCGAGATTCTAGTCGACAACATTCATCTTAACATCTTCCAACATTAACTTCAAATATCGTCCCAAACTTATCATTCATATCCAATCCTTATGGGCAATAAAAAACACGGCAAACAATAAAAGGAGCCTGCATAATAATCAAAACCAAGTACTTATTAGTTATCATTACATTTAGTAATCATTGATTCAGTAATTAACATAGAAAATAGTAAATTTCTCGAAATTCGTTACTAGAGGAGTATCAACGAAGGCATACTCGTACATAACCTAGTTAGATTTTATAGCCTCAGTAAAAATATTTCCAAAATAGAAAACAAAAAGGGACTTCTTTCCAAAACAAATATTACCAGCTCCGACAGTAATGTCTAAAACATTTTCTTTTTTATCAAAAAATCTATGTCGTAGTTCCTAACAGTAATTTCTTCCTAAACATTGGAGTAAAGCGGTGAATATGCCTCAATTCTCCAAGGAAAAGGATGTAACAAGAGGCACTTCAAATGGTTCATACATATAGATTCAACTCTATAATCAGGTCAGCGTCATTGAACACTTAAACCTCTAGATTGTTCTTGATGGAGAGGAAATAGCCACCAGTTTTCTCATCAGAAGGGAAGAAACCAACACTAGATAGAAGAAACATCATTGCACCTGAAACGGGAGTGACAGACAATAACTAAAGGTTGTTCAAACGAAATGTGACTAACAATAACTAAAACGAAAGAATGAAAAAAAACGTACTCTTTGATATGGTACATTCGATGACCTCGAATTCTCTTAAGGCATTAACCCAATAACTTTGTATCACATACAATTGAAAACCCAATGGATTTGCATTTTTAAGAAAAAAATTGAGGAGACAAATATAATTAAAATGAACTATTATAAGATAAAATAGATCATAAGAAAAGAAAGATATTTTCTGATAGTTTCCAAAGAATACACAAGTTTAATAAAGGGAAATCGGAGGGGAAAAAAACATGAAACAAAAGTTTAAATAAACCACTTACCAACAAAACAAGAACAACAAAAGATACAATTACAAACTTTTGAATTTCTCTAAACTAAGATATTTTAACTAAAAAACATTGTAAGGCAAACTTTTAGTTATAACTTTAATAATAACATCAAACATTCATAAGTTTAAAAAAAAATTAAAATAACAACAAATACTAAGAAGAAATAATTAAAAGAAATTTTTTCGATAATAAACTAAAAAAATCCAAAAAATATAATATGGTAATTGAAAAAAATAACAAGGCAGATTCATTGAACTCACAATCTATGGTTGCAACCATCTCTAACACCGATTAAATTTCATTAGTTTTTTAAATAGATATGGTAACTGAAAACGGTCAATGTATTTGGACACAAAGATTTAACAATTTTCCTATTTTTACTTTCCTTGTAATTATATTTTATTGGTTTATCTTTTTTCAATTCTCTCCTTACTCTTTAACGATTTTTAAATTTTTATTACTATTAAGTAAAAACAACATTTTCCCATTACTTAATTTTCTATTCCTATTTTATTCAATAGTTTTCCTAATCTAAATTTATAATATATTTAAATGATAAAACAACACAATATATGAATATCCCAAAAATTCCTTATAATTAATTTTATACCTTTTAAAAGAAATTTTGTTTAATTATTATTATTATTATTTGAATAGATTTTAAGGTAGCAAAAATATTCATTAAAAAGTTTATATTATAAAATTTAAGGTTAAATTTTGATCGGGCTCTGGAAGAAAAAATTTGGTATGCTTAAATAAAATTACAAAAGGATAGGGTCATTTGAAGAGAAAGCCAAACACCAAAAATTTAGAAGAAAATAATAAATGTATGAAAAAATGAATTTGACCTAAATATATCTTTATCATTTGGGAGAATCACTGCTAAATGATAGTTTAATTTGAAATAACAAGTTCATTGTTAACTAACTTTATCATTCACTCCAGTACATGTTGTTTTAATTATATTTCTTACAAACCTATTACTAATTAGCAATCTCAAACGAAATATGATTAGCAATAATCAAAATTAAAGAATGAAAAATACTTACCTTTTGATATGGTAAATTAGATGACCTTGAAATCCCTTATTGCATAAAACAAAGAACTTTGTATCACATGCAACTAAAAAACCAATGGATCTACATTTTTTTTTTATAAAAAAAATGAAAAGATAAATTAAATTAAATGAACTATTATAAGATAAAATAGATCATAGGAAAAGAAAAACATTTTCTGATAGTTTCTAAAGAATAATCAATTAGCAAAAGGAAAATGGAGGGGTATAACATGAAACAAAAGTGTAAATAAACCACTTACAAAACCAACAAGAAAAACAAAAGATAAAATAACTTTGTACCTAATTGTTATATCATTTCTATTTCCAAAACAAAAAAATAATAATAAACTTTTGAATTTCACTAAACTCTTAAGATTTAACTAAAAAACACTCTAAGGCAAACATTTAGTTATATCTTTAATAATAACATCAAACATTTTCAAAAAGAAAAAATAACAACAAAAACTTTAAAAAAAATAATTAAAAGAAAATTCATCGTTATAAACAAAACAAAACTCCAATACATTGATTGTGGGTTTAAAAAACAAAACAAATGCACAAAAACATAAGAGAAAAGGGGTGATGCACTGACAGTGTAAAAAAGTTTTACACTGTCAACCAATCACGACCATGTATCCTACCAAGTCATACTGTTATTTTTAAACTATTGAGATGACATGGCAGAATAATATATTCTCATTGGATGACAGTGTAAAACTTTTTTACACTGTCAGTGCATCACCATTAAACCCAAAACATAATAATCACTAAAAAGTCAAACATAAAAAGAAAGAGAAAAAATAACATTACCAAGAGAATCACGAACCATTGATGGAATCTTGAAAGAAACAAAAAGTTAAAAATTTAAAAATAGTTTGAATAAAAGTAAATCTAAACAATGTTTTTAAAAATCTCTTCGTTTGTGTTAGAGAGCCAAATATCAAAAATCTCATAAAAATTTCAAGAAGGAGAAAAAAGAAAAAAAAGAAAATGTAGAAAAGAGAGAGATAGAGAGAAAGTAAGAGAGAAGATTGGAGAGAAATAGTGTGATACAATTAAAACACAATTTCATTCTTATATATTTGTAAATTGCTTGATTGAATTGAGGGTCAATTGATTGAATTTTATAGGTCTAAAAATCTTAACAACTATCTTACTTTAAAAATCTTAACAACTATCTTACTATAGTCATTCTGAACAATAATTAAATTAAGTACTCACAATCGATGATTGCAACAATCGGTAACACCGATTAAATTTCATTAATTTTTTATATAGATATGGTAATTGAAAATTGTCAATGTATTCGTACACAAATATTTAACAATTTTCCTATTTTTACTTTCCTTGTATTTTATTAGTTTACCTTTTTAAAATTATTTCCTTACTTTTTAATGATTTTTTAATTTTTATTGCTATGAAGTAAAAACAACATTTTCCCGTTACTTTTTATTCCTATTTTATTCAATTTTTTTCCTAATCTAAATTTATAATATATTTGAATGATAGATAAACACAATATATGAATATCCAATAGATATTCCATATAATTTATTTTATAGCTTTTAAAAAAATTGTATACTTATTATTATTTGGATAGATTTTAAAGTAACAAAAATATCTATTTAAAAATTTATATTATATAATTTTAGGTTAAATTTTGATCAACTCAAGAAGAAAAAGTTTGACATGATTAAATATAAGGGTAATGCTAATGTGTGCCCTAAGGGCATATGTTAAGAACTAAATGTAGAAATGTTTTTCTTGGAAATTGTGCACTGCTTTTATTAAATATTTAAAATTTATTTATTTATTTATTTTTTCAATAAAAAGTTTCTATTTGTAGGTTGCTTAACATATGCCCTTAGGGAACATATTAGCATTACCCTAAATATAATTACAAAAGGATAGGGTCATTTGAAGAGATAGACAAGCACTAAAAATTTAGAAGAAAATAATAAATGTATGAAAAATAAATCCGACGTAAATATATCTTTATTATTTGGGAGAATCACGTACTCTTAAATGATAGTTTAATATGAAAGAATTAGTTTATTGTTAACTATTTTATTATTCGTGTAATACCCCATCAATATGCATCTAGAATCACATTAGTAAAATATTAAAATTTTAGTATTGAGTACATACAAAATTGAATAAATGACATTCCAAAACGTATACATTACTTATTAATAATAACTAAAGACGTATACAACAATAATGTTTGTACAGGGCTACAAAGAAATACATAGTGGAACAGAACATTCAACATGGTCTTCATGCCATGACTTCTAATCCAAGCCTTCTAGCAATCATCTAACTTCGGCATTGTACCTAAAAAGCATCAACATGATTTGAGTGAAATTACTAAATCTCGGCGGTTTCCCTTATCTTATGGGTCCACTCAGCTCTACAAGGAAAACTATCATTGTTGCTTGTAAGGACACTACAATCTCGCCTAAATGCACTGCCTTACAATGGAAGCTTCAAGCTTCTTACTTGCAAGACGATTACGTAAACCTCTATGCATTGCCCTCAAGAAATAAGTACTATCAGAGTCAGTTCCCCTCCTTCAAAGGCTACCACTCTCAAGAGGACTATAGAACTTCTTAATCATGTAGACTATGAGCACTTGTCGCTCCTTGCCTTGATTAAGAATAATATTTACTCTTAATTATACTTTTGGGACTTATCTGTTTCATGTTTATAAAATTAGGGGATTAACGTATTCAATCTAACTTTCTCACTCGGACATGAATAACAAGCGAACTTAAGTGAAGGTATACCCCTATTACATCACTTAGACTTGGCCTTTATTTTATGATACCTCGAAACTGTAGGCTCGACATTAGTGTCTCAACACCTCGAAATCCTTATACTCAGCTATTGTATTATAACACTTCAAGTCATTAGGTTTGATATTTGTGTTAAAGCACCTCAACCTTTGAAAACACCCAAAAGGGGAAGATCGGGTTATCACGACCTACATCCTAAAAGCACCATTGTTCTTTTGGGGTGGAAAAGAACATAGAAGCTTAATTACATTAATAACCACTCTCCTAGATTTCCAACGGAGCTGACCGCGTCTCAAACAGAGTTACAAAACTCGAGTTACACTATTTCTAATTCTGCACTTTCAGATACACTCAGTGGTAACCACCTCTACACTTCCTTGTCCTTAGTTATTAAGATACCTGAGTTTACTCGCTCACCAAGTATCAGTTTTTAGGAAAGTACACATATACATTAGGATTTATCATTATTATCCTAAGTGTTCCTTCATTAAGTCCATTAGGGTAACGCTATTATCATCGGCCAACAATGTTTTCGATGCTTTGACCGAATTAGGGGTTGGTATAGATTAAAATTTGTTTAACTTGTAAATAAGGTTATTCATCTTTCTTAATTTTTTTCAAACACGTTAATCTATGTTGAAACAAGAGTTTCACTTTTCCAATATGAAGAACAAATAAGGAATGACTTATGGTTGAACTGATGAAAAATGGAGATTATAGAAGATGAGGATGATGAATGATAGATGATAAATATGAAGATTTTTTTGAGATCTAGATTTTTTAGATCTGATTTTTTTTTAATCTGAGTTTTTTCTTCTTATTTTGACTTTTAGAAATTTAAATTTCTTTATAATATTCGTCATTATCAATTTTTTTTTAAATTTGGATTTTAAAGATGTTTTGAAGATAAAGAATATGAAGAAGAAAATAGATAAGATGAAAGTTTGAAGATGAAGAAGATTAATTAAAAATATATTATTTAATATACAAAATATTAAATAATTAAGAATTAAAATCTATTAAAAAATTATTAATAAATAATCAATTGTTCATCATAACCGTTCAAATTAAATAATAATATATCAATGGTTAAATATACAATTTCCTCGTGATAGGAAAAAATAAATTGGCCCAGACTAATAAATTAGAAAGAAATTTGGGATAAGAATTTGGGATTGAATACATTAGAAAGAAATTTGGGTATTACTAATTAATTGTGGAAATTATGTAAAATCTTACCTTAGATGGTTTTGGGCGTGTATTAGAAGTTTGATATTACCAATGAGTAGTCCTATGTAATATGCTAAAGCAGAAATGTTGGTCTCGTTTGGTGCTTTAAGTTATGCAAAAATTGATAATGATTATCTAAAACTAAATATTTCTAATGTAATATGTCTTTAGCATGTAAAGAAAGTCATGTGTTTATTTATTATAGTTTGATATTACTTTTAAATCTTCCTTTTAATATTTTACATTTTTAATTTGTTCATTTTTATCAATGCTCTCTGTGTTCTTTTGGCAGGAAAAAGGCTTTTAACAGCAGGTGTCTACGATAGCGCCTTGTGTAAAAAACACTATTAAATACTATACCTATAATAGAACTTTCTAATAAGTGCTGTTAAATTCTAATACAAAACGCATGTAGCACAACGCCCAAATTAAACTATGATAGCACTTTTAGAAACACGGTATTAAAAACTTCACTTTTACTAGCATTTTAAAAGCTCTATCATAGCTAGTCATCTTATAATAACAGGAGTTTTAATAGCCCTTTAATGCGCTATTAAAAGTTTATAAAAGCGCTATTAAATTATTTTTTGATGTAGTTATATTCTCTATTACTAATTTCACTTAATACCAAACTCAATTCTATCATTGTTTACTTAGAAACTGAACTCTTTTACAACCATCAATTACTATTATTTTTTTCTCATGCTCATTCACAGAAGCTAGTTTTACAAATCAATTTAAGTAATTACAATCCCAATGGTAACAATGTTTATACTTTTTATCACTTGCTACTATGGGTCGTGTATACATGCATGCTATATAGTTTTTGTAACAACCACACATAATATAAATATAAAAAATATATTACATATAGCGTTAATTGGTGCTGTCACACATAAGTGCCTAACGACATCTATACATCTATCCAAAAATAATAATATATAATATAGCACATGCTATACAAATGTGCCTAATAAAAATTAAGAACTATGTACATAATGTACATATATACAATATCCGCAACGAAATATAATTGTAACACCCCTTATAATTTACATCTACAAAATAAATTATATGTGATATTAATTGGTACTAATACAACATAAGTGCCTAACGACATCACTATATACATGTCCACACAAAAAATACAACGTATGGTACATGTCATATAATAGTTCCTAAATGAAATCTAAGATCTATGTATACATATTCCACAACAGAAGTTCACAATATTCAGAAACCTTCGAAACATCATCATATATCTTCTTCTTTCTTTAATCTCGACTCTACAGGGTTTCTAAGTCATACAAATGGAATGAACAATTAAGTATCAGGGGATTCTCGCATTTTATAGAAACATGTAACTTAAGTTTAGTTAACTCAATCAGTCCCTAATAAGAAATCGTACCAATGCATATTTCCCCGGCTAACCCTACGTCTAGGATTATTGATACCGCTCACAGATCCTTGTATCATGCGTTGACAATCTTGTCGATTTCGGATTCTCTATGGGACTCGAACCCACTTTAAGAATTATCGCTCCCAATGGGACTCAAACCCATTGTGAGCATTTTCATCGTATTAGACTCTAACCCACTTTGAGGTCCATGTTTTCTATGGGACTCTAACCCATTTGGTTTATGCGAACTAATAGTGCGAATATCCCAATCTTTACTTTTTATAAGTATCATGATTTGGGAGATACATAGCAATGGGTTTATTTCCGAATACATGCTTTTTACATCATTCTCAACATGAATGTACTCATTAATCACTAGGTGACCATATTCACCAATTCTCATGTTATCTCATCAATACTAGGTGATCATATTCACCCATTCTCATGACAATTTCACACATTCCATACTAAGCATATTAATTCATCATTATAGTAACTACTTGTCTGTGACACACACCGAGGTACCATTGCTTCCAAGCATCACCACATAAATCCCTTTCATAACCAAAGTTATCTTTCTAATCAATTCACTTAGTTATACTTCTAGGTTTCCTCACTTATATTTATAAGTTTTTATCATGTTATTTCACAATCAAAACAAACAGTGATCTATAATAGAGTTCATAGCATTAATTATAATATAGTTCATAAACATACATAAATCATACACAGTAGTTCAACACGTCATAATATATCCTAGGAAAGGTCGTCACACTCTCACCTCAATCTAACTTATTTTACTTTCACGCCACATAGTCAATGTCTGTCCTATCATCCTATGGTGGGCTTAGCCGGACTCAAAGGGAAAGATATAGCGGAATGACTAATAGAGACACATCTCTATATTATAGTTCCATATGTTAGCTTTCTAATGCAATTGACCGCGTTTAAAACGGAGTTATGAATCTCATTTACCAACCGTTTTAACCTAATTGGGATTTTAGGTTAAAATACATTCGATCTCGTGTAATTCGACCAATTAATGTTAATCTTATGCATACATGTCATGGTGCAAGTTATGGAACTCCTAAAACGCCTTAGCTAGAAAAATGAAACAAGTGGTTTTTTTGGCAAAACAAAGGTGATGCAATCGATTGCACGAAGGAGTCAATCGATTTTATGAACTTCCAAAACTCTCTATTTGTAATTTTCTGTAAATTAATTTATTGATACATTATATCAATCAATTGACACAATGAAAATTCACTTTTTCTTTGCAAAAACAAGCCATTAATCGATTGTTCATGTCATGCAATCGACTATTCACTACACCTTCTCCAAAAATTCCTCTATTAAACACATCATACTTCATATCCTACCATTTCAACCATGCCAAAGCTTATCCTAACATTAGTTCATGAAAACCACATGTAAAATCTCTAGAATAAAAAACAATCAAACATATTTCATGATTCCAGCACAACCCAAAACAATTAAGATACTGACCTAACTACACATTAATCATCGAATCACACAAGCAAATATACAACATCATCAATTTTCATGATCATTCCAACAACACAAAGCCTAACTTCCCAACCATAGATTCTTCCCCCAAAGATAAAACTAACTAGGAACTCACCTTGATCCAAGAAGAATATGAAGATTGGTGAAGAACATGAGATTATTTGGTAGCGATGATGATGGATTTGGCCTTCCATGGCTTCTTCCTCTTCCTATTTTCTTCCTAATTTCTCCCTTCTCTTCTTCTCTTTATTTCTTTCTTTTCTTCTTTCTAATGTAATGAGAAACACAAAGGCGTGTATGGAATTAAAGGAAGAGAAATGAGCGGTGGTAATTAAAAAGTAGTAAAGAAAATATCACTATGCCAAATAAGACCTTTGGCAGCGCTTATTTTGACCTTTGGCAGCGCTTTTAAGCGTTGTATATTATAGTGCTGCTCTAGGTATAGATAACGTTTTTTAATGTAAAAGCACTGACTTAAATGCACTTTGCGCAACACTTTTTGTTAAAAGCGTTGGCTTAAGTGCACTTTAGGAAGCACTTCCTGCTAAAAGCGCCAGCTTAATTTCACTTTATGCAGCACTTCCTGTTTAAAGCGATGACTTAAGTGCACTTTAAACATCATTTTTTTAAAAGCATTGACATAAGTACACTTTAGGAAGCACTTTATGTCAAAAGGTGCACTTTAGGCAGCACATTATGTTAGAAGCGCTGGCATAGGTGCACTTTAGAAAGCATTTTCTATTAAAACTGTTGGCATAAGTATACTCTAGACTACGCTTTCTGTTTAAAAAATATTGCCGTAAGTCCTCTTTAGGCATTACTTTCCGATAAAGGCGTTGGGGTATGTCCTTTTTAGTTTCAAAATCAAAATTTTCCCTTGAATTCAAATATCATAAACTCTACAAATCTCACAATCATAGATCAATATTGTATCATAATCAATAATAACCACAAGTGAACTAACTTGAATTTGCATAAATTTCATAATCTCTATAATACATTACATATATATCTATTTAAAATTATATAATCTCCATGGTATATTGAAGTATAATTCCTTCTTTTTTGATAATACGGTATGTAATTACTTCAATAATGTCTTCTTTTAAAACTTTCATTTTTATATACCTTGCACAAAAGACAATAATGTGATCAATCTACTTACATCATATATATATATATATATATATATATATATATATATATATATATATATATATATATATATATATATATATATATATATATATATATATATATATATATATATATATATATATATATATATATATATATATATCACAAAGTGAAAATTTTGGTCCACCAAAATGCATATTTTCAATAGTTGCACCTAGAGTGTTGGGATAGACCATTTGAAAGTAAATCAAAATGACACTCATATATTATATCAGTATCATTTTTTAAAAACTATTAATTAATCTTTAACTTCTAGGGTCACAATTGATAACTTACAAACTTCTCTAAATAACTATTATATATCTGTATCTTCTCTAATCCTCCTTAATTTCATTCAATTTATCTTCCGAGTAAGTAAAAAAACTTGAAGTTACCAAAGTACTGCATAATATAACATAATATGGCTGAGTTAAAATTAATTAGATAAAAAAATCGTTAAGTATTAAAATAGTAATTAAATTATAAATCCATACCATTTTTAGAATATGATGCTCACTATATACTTTGATCCGTGTAATGTTGTTTGATTTAGTCTTTGATACTTGAGCTCCTATTTGATAGTGTTCCACTATTTTGTTTATACTGAAACATTTCCATTGGCAAACAAATAAACAAACATCATATTAAAATTCTTATTACTAAAGGTATCTTTCAATTAAGAGAATCACTATAACCTCTCTCTTGTCTCAAAATGAAGAAAATACAACAATGCTTCCAACATCTATTCTTTTGAATTTGATAAAATGAAATTTAGCTATTGAATTTGATCTAAAACCCCCCACTTTAATAGTAAATCTTATAATATCACATATTGCTCTTATTGCCCTGCATGTTTCAATTCTTCCATACATTACTTACTTTCACGTTATATAGATATAATTAAAAAATTGTATACTTTGTTAACATGGTTCAATCTTAACAACTATTAAGAATTAATTTCTAGACTCATTATGGTTATTTGTAACCAAACATAAATTTTACTAAAAACTCACAAAATTAAAAATTAAACCCTAAAGACTCAAATTAAAATTATTTCATTGCAAGCACAAAGAAAAAGAAACAAAAAATTTCATTGTAAGTACAAAGAAAAAGAATCAAAAAATTTCACAAACCTTAAATAATAAAAAAAGAAACATAAAACCTATAAAACCTATAAAATGAAAGAGTAGAAGTGACAAACTCTTAAAAATAAATGAAAAGAAGGGAATGAAAAATAAGAGAAATAATTAAGTTGAGAGAAAAATATATTGTATTTTTTTAAGTTTATTTTTAAAAGAGTTATTAACTACTAAATAAGAGAATAATTGCATGAAATATAATTGAGTGGTTGGGAAGTTTGTGAATATCCTTAAAAGCAAGGGTTTATCCCCTATTATAGCAAAACATTTGGAATTTAGATTATATATATATATATATATATATATATATATATATATATATATATATATATATATATATATATATATATATATAAACTGTCCAATAAGCAAATTTTTAGGAGTTCGATTCCCACCTATGTTTATTATTTTGAATATTTAAATTAATTAAAATTTTAAAGATTCTATGTCTACATTAGACATCATTTTTATTTATTTACGGACGCTGCCTAATGTACTATTTAACACATCCTTTTTATTTATAAACAAGCGTTGCCTAATGTACTACTTAAGGCGGCGCTTTTCATTATTAATAAGTGCTGCCTAATGTATACTTAAGGGAGCGCATTTATCTATTAATAAATGCTACCTAATATAATGTATTACTTAAGGTAATGCTTTTATTTATTAATAAGCGCTACTTAATGTACTACTTAAGACATCACTTTTATTAATTAATACGCGCTGCCTAATGTGTTTCTTAAGGCAACACTTTTATTTATTAATAAGTGCTACCTAATGTATTACTTAAGGCATCTCTTTTATTTATTAATAAACACTGCCTAATATATTGTTGATTTTTTATAGAAATTTTAATGATTTTGTGTGTACATTAGACAACATTTTTTGTAAATTTATGCGCGTTGCCTAACTAACTACTTAAGGAAGCAATTTTTTATTTATTCATAAGCGTTGTCTAATGTACTACTTAAGGCAGAACTTTTATTTATTAATAAGCGTTGCTTAAAGTAAAAGCACTGTCTAATATATAATTTTTAAAAATTATTATTATTTATTTAACATACATCAACGCTTATATTACGAAGCACAACCTATGTGGATACCTTATGCCAATGCTTAATATAAAAAAGCGCTGTCTAATGTCCTCTTTTATTTTTAGTTGCGTTTTAATAAAAAAGCGCTAGTGAAGAGGGTGTTGCCTAAACTCTTTTTTGGCGTAGTGTATGTCAATTTATACTTCTTACTACTAGAGCGATGGCTCAATTATTAGTTTTACCAAATTTTTTTATCTGGTACTAATTAATAAAAGTCGGTCTCTTTTAATGAGGATAAATTTATTCTTAGTCAGCTTATTACTTTATTGGTTCCAACTGACAACATTTAGAGTTCTTTTAAATTGAAATTCGTCCCGAATTTCTTCCACACAGAGAAATCAAACTCATTGCATCACCGTCTTGGGTCAACATTTGACCTTGATTCAGTTCATTCCTCTAACATACTAAACTTCCAATTTCTCTTCATTGGCAGATTTCCTTCTTTCGTGAATTCTCAAAATTTTTTTATCTTAACTATACTCTGATTTCCACTCTTATATTAACTTCTAACCTTTCTCCTACTTAATTCATATAACACACTGATCTAAACAACTTGGTCACAAATTCCTCCGGAGCTCGTAACTTCCCTTTCTCGTACTGAGTTAACCAAAACCTATAACAACAACATCTTATTTTGGTTGGATATCCAACACTCTCAAAACATTGTGAGATTACTTACTTATTCCTTTACTACACCCAATACTTACGACTCTTTTCTTTTGAATCCATAACAATTTTTGAAAAATTTTATAATCCATATATTTATATCCTTATCGACTTCACTTGACTTGATTCTACATACCGCACGCGCACACACCTGATGCCTTACTTCATCTATACTATTCCAATTAGATATCATCACTTGATGCGTGTTTGTCTAATTTTCATTCCTACAAGTATTTATCTCTATGATCCTCCACAAGACTTTATAAAATTCTACTATCCAATACTCTTTACTATGCAATTTCAACTTGAACACCATGTGTAGTTTCTCTGAGGTTGGCATGCATTTTGGTAAAACATATTGAGCAAGAACATGTTGAAAGAAATGCAGCATGACCTAGCGTTCAAACTTCAACCTGTCAAACAAGATGTCACAACATGTCTGGTATGACATCCTCTCTGCAGAAGCTGATTTGTCAAGTGAATCAGGCATTTTTATTGCTACAGGAATCTTGTGTTTCAGCTACAGAATATTTGGGAATAATCAATTAGCTGGTGTGTTATCCAAGATTGATTCAATCAAGAGATTTTCACACGTTCTATTATTGGAGACAATATAGGAAAGTTTGGATTGAAGACCTATTTTCTTGGAGAACAAATAGCAGATTTTTGGCAGCCTCCTTGTTGCGTTTTGAAGCCTAGTCCAACCGATGTTAAACTTATAAATAGAAGGGTTGTAACCTAGTTTTGAAGCCTCCTTATTTGTTACCTGTGCTGTGAGTTCCATATGTGTGCATTCACAAACCTGTAGGTGTTGAATTTTGTGTGATCTCCGAAGCTGTTAAGCAAGGAGAGTAGTGTCATTCTCATAAGCTTTTAAGCATTGAGGATTGTGTGTGTCTTGGAATAGTGTCTTCTGTTATATTGTTTGTGTTATTTGTCACGTGTTTGTGAGTGAGGGGATTTGAGGAGGGCCTCATACCTAGATGAGTCTTAGGTAGAAGTCATAGGAAGGGTAGTGATTAGGCGAGAAGTGTAAATGGGGTTGTTTAACTTTGAATTGATACTATCGAATAAAGGTTTCGTCCCTGGCTTGATAGCCCCTAGAGTAGGAAGGTTGTTCCAAACTGGGTAAACATATTACTGTGTTCTTTACCTTTCTGCATGTTTTTTTTCGTTATCATTACTGCTGTTAGCTTGTTCCACTAACATATATTTGTGTCGTGACATCTCATTTGACATCACATATCTGATACCAGAATTTCACCATGGAAAACCTAGGATTCATATGTACTACTAACTAGTTTATAGAACTTCGTAGAAAATTCATATTTTCCTCTGAGCACCTAGTTCCCAAAATAGTACAAGAAACTTACCAATCATTCATAGGAAGAATAACTTTCTTTCCTATACAAAGATTTATAATATAACCAATTCCTGTCTAAGATAGATACACCTGGGTCAGACTACTACGACCATAAGAATGCAAAACCCTAAAAAATATCTTGTGCGAACTGCAATTAATCCAAAATAGTCTAACCATATCTGGTCCTTGTTGCGATATTCCACATCAGGTACTCTATATGGTTTTTAACCACTCTCTGCTAACACAAGATCTCTACCAATTGAAAACATAGTACCATTGGGGAACTTCAAGTTATTGACAAGACAATGCTCCCAAGGAACTTTAACCAATCTATGATGCAATAATGAGTTTCCAATATCACTCATAGAGTTACACAATCCAGTTACGCATATGGAATAACATGGCACTTCCTAACCAAACTCATTCATCTTGATCACCCAACTCCATCTCACGAAAAATAATTTGAGATCATGTTCTTACATGCTTAACTTATGAAATTCTTCTTTCCTAATACTTCTTAGAATGGACTTTCATATATTCCTGACATGAAAGGGATGTGAAGGTTCCATGACCAAATGTTTTAGAACCTTTATCTCAAAAGTAGGAAAGGGAGATAAAGGCACATGGTAGAAAAAACACATTCATAAAAAGGAACGACGCAGGCTTCGTACTTATTGCATATTCTTTCATCCTAAGGAGGACTCAAGACTCCCTAGTCAGAAGATAGACCAACTTAGGTAAAAAAACTTTAAGATCACATTTTTTAGCAAAACAGATATAGTGGAAGAATAAATAGGATACATCCAAGAATATGGAGTAACCATATTGTGATTTATGAACAATTTTCTGTGATTTCTTGCTTATATTGCACTAACCTTACAATTGTAAGAAAATTATACGCTAAAGAAAATGGTGACTGATAGACTTAAAGAGAAAGGCTTAGAAGAAAAGGGCATTTACCCTTCTAAAATTAAGATTATACTCTAGAAAACAAAGAGACTTCACCAAACACGTTAAATCACTCGCAACAACACCTAGTGTTTCGGTTCTCAAGAGATGTAATGATGATATCGATGAAAATACATTTAAAGTGTGATCCATTATTAAGCCCCCACCTACTTTAAACATCCAAAAAGGCTCGGGGACAACTATTTTTGACCGACCCGATCAACCCCGAATTATTCTGGGTGACCATATAGGCCCGACCAAACACCATGAAGGGCTCCCACTCCTTCAAGAATCTTCCCAATATATGAAGATTGTCATCCTTATGATCCCAAGAGATCTCAACTCTTAATGCATCCAACGAATCTACGCAAATGAAGACGAACTAATAGCTAATTCATTATTTTTCTCTCTTTCTATTTATAGAGTAGGTGCCAAATTGAGGTAACATGTTGTTAGAAAGCATAGGATAAGTATTTCTTTTATCGTCTCCTCAGGGGTTGATGCAATACTACTGCCGTTCTACAGTTTAGTGTATTTTGATTTAAGGTTGGGTAAAAGTTTGGTGACATAAAATGTAGATAGCATGAAAAGTAAGTAAAGACAATAAAATAGGGTTTGAAAATGATTTGAGAAGACTGTGTCAAGATTAGTGTTCGTTAGTTCGCTTCATATGTACTCTAATGATCATATATATGAACCTATTAATGATTAATACAACCACGTATCCTCTCGATACCGTTTATCTCTAAAGCAATATCGTGATTATTATCATATTAACCGTCAGATGATCTCTCATGCCGACAATCAATGTGATAATCTTAAAAGCTTGATACAAGTGATTATCAACTCACAAATCTATCTCTAGAGTTTGTTTGTTGATAGATGAATATCTTTTAGGTCTAGATTTGAAACATATCTCTCAATAGTGATCCAAAACAACAAATGAAACATGAATAACAAGATATTCACCATATATTAATCATCAACCAAGTTCATACATAAAAGATCAAAGAAAATACATATTTACAAACTAATTACCTCTAATCTTGACACAAGATGAAGCTTAGCTCTCCATAGCCATGGAAGCTTCAACAACAAGCAATAAACCAAGATTTAGTGGCATCAAACTCAAGAAGAATGAAGAAAGATGCTTAGAAATCTTGATTTTACACTTTTGATATGGTTTTTTCTCTTCTTCTCTTTGCCCTAGCTTTTTGTATAAAAGTGTGTAATGAGAAAAGTGCTTAGAACCACACAAAATATCAAGTTTAAGTAGCTAAGCACAAGAGATGAAAAAGTAGGTCCGCTAAGCGGAACAGCCAAAATATCTGATTTGTCTTCAAGGTCCGCTAAGCGGACTCACATTTGATGCTCGCCTCTGCCAAGCTCCGCTAGAGGTCCGCTAAGTGGACTTGGATGCACAAAAGTTTCTGCCTGCCTCCGCTTATGGTCCGCTAAGCGGACCTTCTGGTGCATTTCTCCTTCTTTAGGTCTTCCAACCTCCTTGCAAGCTTGTTCCAATCATTCCTTTCATTCCAAACTTGCCAAAAATGTTAATACCTATAAAATAAATTAACAAAAGTTACAAAACTAACTTATATACAAAATAAACATAAAGTTATTTATTTACATACTATTATATCAAAAGGAAATCAAACTTGGCGAAAGAGTTTAAGAAATACCACAAAATTCATATACAAAATATACACAAATAGGATTCTAACACATGTTAAAATTCAATTTCATTTCACTAATTCTCTTCATATACTAACTTGAGCATTAGAGTGCTAACCTTACATCCCCACTCCACTGTGTCGGAAGCTACGATCCACAGTCACCGTCATTCATCTTCTCATTTCTGGTTCCAAAATATAATAAAGAATATTTGCAAATATATAGAATTGTGTTACAATTTTTTAATTAAAAAGTATTATTGACTTTTTATTCATTTTATTCATAACCCACAAACCCAACTCAATACAACCTGCAAATGGGTGGGTTAATTCGGTTCGATTTTAACAGTAAAATTACAGGTTGGATGATGAACTAAACCCATTAAAATTTAAATGGGTTATGTATGGGGTTATGCTGAATTTGGTCCAATCCAACATGTGTAGACCATTATCTTTCAATGGTTGTTGTTGCTGACTAGGATTCATAAATTTTGTTTTTTCAAAAAGGAAAATTTTTTTCTTTTGACTTACAAAATGGAAATTTTGTTTGACAATTGAAAAAGGAAATAGTTATAATTCATGAATGCCACCCACCCATTCGTTGGCGCTTACTAGGATTCATTAATTTTGATTTCTCAAAAAGGGAACCGTTTTTTCTTTTGACTCAAAAAAAAGAAAAATTTCTTTGACAATTAAAAAAGGAAAATTGTTAGGATTCATGAATGAATAACACCCTAGCGTCGTTGCTTACTAGTATTCATGAACTTTGATTTCTTAATAAGAAAATAATTTTTTTCTTCTATAATTGAAAATGGAAAGTGTTAGGATTCATGAATGTCGCCCAATGATGGTTGCTTATAAGAATTCTTCAAATTATAAATTTTTTTATCACCTCTCTCGTCTTAAAATTTCTTAATTTCCCTCTCATTTCAACTGCAATGCCTGCTTTGCTTCCACCCGGTGTTGGCTTCATCCCCTCTGACAAGATTCTTGTTCGCTATTACCTGTTAACAACAACAACAAAGAAATTCAGTGAACTTGTATGAGTCTGACCTATTCGATTTTTTTCATGTCTCGTCATATTTTATCTGCTAAAATCTTTCTTTGCATTTTACAGGCTCTTTTTGTTGTTTGCCACATTTTTGAATGCCCCTCTGGATATGGATGGAGATTTTTAATTTGGACATTTATCTGATTTTGATGAAGCTGACGATGAGCGTGATGATCTTCTACCTATGGATGCATCCAATCATAAGGTAGGATATATTTAACTTTAATATCAATATTTTATCATTAGTTACAACTTTATAATGCTTGAACTTGTTACATATCAAATTGTTATTCTGCTTAGGTCGTAGTTGTCTTTAATTTTCTACTTAGACTAGTGAAAGTAAAAAGCATATGAGTTTTAGATTTTCCATCGTAATTAAGCCAATGTTGTTGATCTTTTTTGTAGCACATTGAAAAGAAGGAGGAGAGGAATAACCCGAAAAGTGAGTAACTATCAAA
The DNA here is from genome assembly GCF_029867415.1 of Vicia villosa. Classification (NCBI taxonomy): domain Eukaryota; kingdom Viridiplantae; phylum Streptophyta; class Magnoliopsida; order Fabales; family Fabaceae; genus Vicia; species Vicia villosa. The sequence continues at coordinate 90,032 of NW_026706366.1, read as the reverse complement.
TTAAAAGACACGGTAAATAGAAAAACCCACCGACAAAAAATTCAATTGGCATAAAACTTATAGTGCACAAATCTACAAATTATGAATAAATGATACATTCCCTCAATCAGAAATCAGGATTTAGGGTTTAGGGTTTAGGGCTTAATTCTCCCTTTATTGAAATCTTGCTTACTAAAAAAAATCAACTACAAACCATAGTAATGAATAATACAAAATTTAATCCTAAAAATACTTCAAGATATTCTAATATAGTACTATCAAGATGATTACTAATATTCCATCATTTGTGAAAAAAGAGGATGGCTACTGCTAGAATTTGGTTTAGGGTCCAAGAAAAAAAATAAAATACTTTTTTCAACATTATAGTTAAGATTGTGTTAGTTGTCTAAGAATATTACTACTATAAGTATAAAAAAACTATATCCTTCTAATTTGTCCCCGTAGAATTTTCCTCGAATGATATTAATAATCAAACACAACATTCAAAAGAGATAGATAGTATCACAACCTCGGGCAAAGACAAACATGGCAATTATTCTTGAAGTAAACTTCAAAAATGAAAAATGTCTAAACCAAAATTTGGCATAGTACCAAAATATCAAATTTAAAATCTAACACCATGAGGAACATAAAACAAGTCAGCCCAACAACATATCACAGTCAAAGACAAACAATCAATTAATATATTACAATAGCATAATATATCACATAAAATAAGTGTTTATCTTCTTTTTTTTTTTTCTTTCTGTTTATTCATTTTTTTGTTGTATTCTTTTATGGTACTACATTTTGCACTCATTAATATGATGGTTATCTTTTTTTTTTGTAATTTGTTAGCTTACCTCTTTTTAATAATATACTATAATTTCCATTAAAAAAATTACAATTTTTTAAATTTAATGTAGAATAGAAAAATAGGAAAAATATATTAAATCAAGAAAATAAATAATTTAGTCTAATTTATTTAAAATATTCGATGAAAAATTAAACAAAAAAAGGAAACAATTATTTTTAACCTAATTTATTTAAAAATAGAAAAAAATATAAAGTTAAGAAACAAATAATTTAGTCTAATTTATTGAAAAGATTTGATGAACATTTTAACCTAAAGAAGGAAATAGTTTTTATTTTTATTTTAAATTCCATTCATTTAGTTTTAATAATATCTAAAGTATAAATTAATATAATGTTAATATATATCATTTGGAAGAAGTTGTTATTAATAACAAGAATTAGTAGCATGTTGTGTGACTATATTCTGCCTGAAGGTTGTTCCTTACGGCGATTATATAAAACTACAAAATAAAAATGTTATTGTTTCAGCCAATATAAATTTGCCATGTCATTAACCGATGGGAATTTGAAGCATTCGCGACCCGATGTCTTGACTGGCCAAATTTTAACTATAAAACCACCCTTATGCGCACTCTCTGTTGGTGATTTTAGTATCATCAATGTATTTTGGTAGTAATGTGATTTACTATTGGCCAATGCAATTATGCGTTAAGTTTGAAACGAGTTAGGGTAGTGCGGAGTGCACGCTCGTCGAGCCAAACGTTTAATTGAATACGAATAATAGAAACGAGGTTCCAAAGGGCGTAGCCCCTGGCGGGGTTATCCTTGTCTGACAGCAGGAGCTGTTATCTTTTATTAATTGTGTTTCCTGATTTCTCTCAATCTACAATTTAGGAAACCTTTTATTGTGTGCTGAATATTTCGTCTAGAAGATTTTGCTGACACCACATTCTGTAACAACCAGATGACGTGTGAATTAGGTTAACTTGGTTAACCCTAACGTGTTTCTAAAATAGCCCAAGGTCCAAGAGCTGCATATAAAAAGTCTGCAATCCTAATTTGGAACGCAGAGAGAAGGATAGTTAATTGTGAAGAACCATAGTTCTGTAGCTGTCTCTTGTACTCCAAGCAATTGTCTTTGATGATTGCGTTGGAATAGGTTGTTTATGTTAATTGTCACTCTAACCTTTTAAGCACGAGTGTGTGTCTCTTGATTGAAGCTTTTAAGCAGATCAAGGTGTGTTTTTGAAGTGTGTCTTCTCTCTGAATTGTTTTTATGTTTATTTGTAATCACTGCTATGATTGAGGGGGAGTGAGTGGAGATACTCAGGTCTAGGAATAAATTGGAATTGCATTGGGTAGGTTTTAAGTGAGGAATTGTAAACGGGGGAGTTTAACTCCGAATTAATTCTGCTTATATTGGATTCCCTCCCTGGCTTGGTAGCCCCCAGATTAGGTTGTTTGAACCGAACTGGGTAAACAATTCTGTGTGTTCCTTATTGCTTTTATACGTTTCTGCTTTAACGTTTTTGTGTTGTGTAATTGTGGATGTCATAACATCAAGTAAGACATCCATCGTGAGTCACTCGAATTTCAGTAACCCTAATCGTGAATATACCCTCCTCAAGGAAGAGATTCTTCAACTCATGAGCCATGGCCGGATCTTTCAATACACCTGTTGTAATACCCTTCTAAACCCCGCGACAATTATTAAAATAATCAGAGTAAAAAAACATAAAAACAAGGGTGCCACAATTAAAATAAATCAATTTATTATAAGTCAATTGTCATGCTACACTTAGGAACAAATCATCAAATTATCATAATCATGTTTCTACACAGCGGAACATTCTTCAACGGATAAGCATAACATCATCTATGCAATATCCCACAAAATAAATCAAAAACAAATAGATAGAGTTATAATCAAAACTCTATACTAGCGTTCCCCCAGTGTTACACTATCAGAGCATGACTGACACGACATCAAACTACTGAATGAGCTCTATAAGCTATCCTCACTGATCAATAGGCCGCTACTCCTCAATCTGAAAATATCAACATGTAAGGGTGAGTCTCATTCGAAATTACTTAGTATTATACATTCATCAGCAGTAAAACATCATACAATTATTATTCACCCAATTATAACATGTATTTCAGATACACAACAATTAATCAAATAATCATACCAACCAAACACATCACTGAACATAATACACAATCCATCCAGTCATACTATATCATTATGCACATGAACGAGTTGACTCTATGCATGTGGTACCATACATGGGCTAAACCCATCCAACTGATCTATTCATCATCAAGATACAATCCAACCGGAAAAAATTCCACACAATATGAGAATTATGCTCACCATTTGATCCACAACACCACCGGGATCCATCACCAAAATGCGTATGAATGAATGCACACATATAACATACTTATAACATCACCGATCTGATGCATCGCATCGTCTCATTTCAAATCACCATTTCATCACCAATATTTTTACATTCACACATAGCCACAACATATTGTTACATTCACACATATATGTACACAATACTACGATTCATCATTTAAATTAAATCTAAATTTTTAAAATAAACTCGGGCCACCGCCCATTTCATCAATTCACAATATAAAGCTCTTAATCAACTTCGCAACGCCCAAAACGGCATCTAAATCGGACAAACGGTTAAAAAGATACGAATTTTAGAAAATAATTATTTTTCAAAAACATACAACGGTAACCGGTTACCTCAATCTGAGTAACCATTTACTGCATCTGGCAGAAACCTTATATTTTGAAAAGACTCAGTGATAACTGGTTACCTCAAATGGAGTAATCGGTTACTGCCTGACAAACAAGCCAAAAACTCTATTCGTAACAGCGGTAACCGATTACCTCAAAACCAGTAACCGGTTACTGCCTCCCAGACAACAACAATAACGCCAAAATCAACAGTGGTAACCGGTTGTGACGGTGGAGCAAAACCGGCCGGAGGAGAAGGAGCGGCACTGTTCGTGTTTCAGAAAGAGAAAGAAGAGAGAGCTCTGAGATGTTCCAAGGGTTTCAAATTGATTTTTGGGTTTGATTCGGTGGAGGAGGTGAAGATGACTCGGTGGAGGAGGTGAAGATGACTTTAGGGTTTGGAGGAGGTGAAGAAGAAAAGTACGTCAAAGAAAAGTTGAAGAGATGGCATTTTGTTTTTTTAATTTCTTTCCTTTTTTAATAAAAAATAATTAGAATATAAAATAATCACTAGAGGGAAATAAGAAAAAGGGGGAAATTCAGGCGGGACATATTTTTTGGGTTTCGGCCACAGTTTGAACTGAAAATTATAAGGCCGCAGTTTTTCTTTGCGGCGTAAAATATCTACAATTACTAAACTGTGGTAATTGAGGTAAAGGCCACAGTTTCACACTCCGGATTCAATGTTTTAAAACATATTTCTACGATTTAAAAACCCTGGCAAAAACATGCATGTGACCACAGTTTCTGAGCTGTGGAAAAATTTAGCGTGGCCGTAGGCCAAAAATGTAGTAGTGTTCGTAACAGTAACCCCAAAATCCATTTTGACAGCAATTCAGCATTTCCAATCCAACCAAGTGCGAACCCAATCGTACCAAAACACTCACAATCTCATAACAATACCAATTTGCACATTTAGGCATACATCTAACACGTTTAGACATTCATAATCAACAATACATATTAACATACTTAATTTTCATCAAAATATACCAATTCATGAACATTTCATCAAAACCTAACAATTTCCCAAAATTCAACACATCCAATCAAATAAAATAATAATCCTAATCAGTTCTACTACCCTTGATTATATAATAATCACTAACCCGAAGAGTCCCCTGTTACCTTAGCCAAGAATCTGGACTTTTCCCCTTCTTCTCCATCAAACCCGTAAGCCTTTTTTCCTCCAATTCAGCAAGAATCTCCAATCTTCAAACTCGCTTATCTCCCTCGTCAAGAACTTCCCTGACAAGAATTAATATATCAAATCGAAGGAAATTTTGTGTAGAATCTGAATCTTCAAGAATTACCTGATTTGGAGCTACGAGCAGAAAGTTATGACTCGTTTTGTGAGAACTGTACCATGAATACGAAAATGGGTCTTGTCTATGAGTTCTTCTTCTCTCCCTCTTAGGTTTTCCTCCTCTATTTCTCAATTTCCTCTTATTTCCTTGTTTTATGAAAACATAACATAATTTAGTAATGGGCTCAACAACTTAACACTCACTCATTACTAAATACCACACTTGGCCCAAAGACCAATATTCCATAATTCCTCCAATTAGTTCAACGAAAATACTAAATAATTCTAAATAATAATTTAATTTCCGATTAAATTAAAATTAAAAAATATGGGGCGTTACACCAGTAAACTCCCTACCATATATGTTAAGATCCTCCTCCTCCGTGGACATCCTAAAAGATCTCGCTATTGGAGATTCACCTCTCTGGAATAAAAAATTCTTCTTGTTTAAAAGTGCCTCTGCAAAGGATTGGTTATCGACCCATCCTGTTTCACCTTTTCCCTGACAACCTTCGCCCTTGAGGCCAACATTCGCTCCCTTACGGTTATCGCCTCTAGTGATCACCTTGCTAAGATACTTAACAGGTCTCTTGAATCTTGGCAAGTTTGCAAATAACTTTCTTCCATCAAGAATAACACTATCAAGATTGATAGCCAGTATCATCTCATCCACCACATTGGTAAACCTCGCGAAACCGTATCTCCTTACTCTCATATTTCTTTTGGGAGGTATCACCACCTCTACTAACTCCCCAAACTCCTTCAACTCGAAGAATAAATCCTTTGCTTTTCAAGAATATCCAAACTCAGTGATGAAGAATGATAAAACCTCCCCACCGGAAAACCGCTTCCTTCCGTCGTCCTCAATGTCCCCAGCCCCCGCTGCCAACTTTCCTCCTTGCTTCCTCACAACCTTGCGCCAACCATTCGCTGTTTCACTAAAATGAGCCATTGAAAAGGAAAAGAAAAAAGACTAGAGAGAAGGGGAAGTTTCTCTCTCTAATATTTTAAAATTCTGATATATAATATAATAGAAGTAGTAGACTACAAAGTAAATCACATACTATTTCAATAGAATTTTCATTTACTTAAATTAAATTCAACTGTATATTTCAATAAAAATAAATTGTCAATAAATCTTTAATCATTCTAAGATTAACTATAGGAATATCTATATAGTATATTTAGTTTTTGTAAGTTAATTCAATCTATTTTGACAACTTTCAAAATTTAGATATGCATTTACTTTTAATATTGATTTAATAGACAATAAATTCGAGGGATATTTAATATTTTTTTTTTAATAAGCAATTTTGTATTAAACAATAAAATTTATTTAATATTTCTAAAATTCGATAAATTCGAGTGTTTAGATCTTTCTATAAATGTTTTAATTCATGTCTATATTGATTGTATAGTGGCATTTTCTTATATGGAAGAATGTTGCAACCACTAGTAGGCAGTAGCATTGATTATATTTCATCAGTTTTTCAATTTTAAATTTTGTTAAAAGACCTAATATACTATGACCTAATCTTTCAAAAGTCCACTCTACCTTGTTAAAATAAGTCACTAAAATGTTCAATTGAAATATCAGTAAATAAATTTTTAATATCTAGTTTTCAGTATGTTCAGTTTATGTGAAATAATCTTGATAGACATTAAATACAAGAGAAAAAAGCTCTGGTAGAACGAATAACTTCTCTCTAGCAGTGAGGAAATAAACAATAATTTATAAAACATTTATAAAGAGAATAACAAAGGAATTATTATCTGGAATAAAGATGTGAATACAAAGAGGAAAAATGAGCAAGCCATCAAGAAATACGATAAGATACTACAAAGAATAACATTTTTTATGACAAATTTTTCATTTCGAACATACTAAAAATTAAGAGTATATGTCTTAGGAGCGCCTCCTTTGATTTTTTTATTAAAATAAGGTGAATTCTTATCTACCCAACTTAAAAAGTTGGGTAAAGTTACCTTCAATGTAAAATGTCTTGGAAACAACCAAAAAATATACGATTAAATAATTAATTAATAAGATAAAACTAAATGATGCAATGTGATTGGTGGAAGGTGCACTACCCAACTTTTTGAGGTGGGTAGAGAAGTTGTCCCCTTAAAATAAACAACATTTTATCTCGTTGTTATAAAAAACTGAGATAACAAAGCTATAAGTGAACGTCATTTTTTATTCATAAAAAATAATAATAAACATATTCTCTCAGATTTGGAATCTCATCAAATTTGCCTTCAACAATGTCCAAGTGTGTTAGCACACTTTCTTCTCTTAGTGCCGAGATATCATCTTTAAACCATAATCATTTTTACCTCCATCAACCTCATGAGATTTCCACTCAACCTCACCACCCCACACTAGATGTATTGTGTTCCATGGTTTTAAATTGCACTCCGCAACCGCAATTGCAGCCGCAATATTGCTGATGAGGTAGCCTCCGCATCTGCATCGGGCCGCAATTGCAGTGTGATTTGTAATCATACGCTCAATAACACTAAAATTTGCATCAAACACTTTCACCCATGTTTTTTCCCACATTTTCATCATAATTCAACATTTGAGAACCCAAAAACTCAATTTACATGTGATTTGTAATGTAAAACATTAACATTAAGAGTTTTTTAATGGTGTATTTCAAATATCTCCCAATCAAAATCCACGCCGCAACGGCCGCAATACGCATCGCAGCGACCGCAATGACCGCAATCGCAACACCCGCAACCGCAACCGCATCTATAACCGCAACCACAATTTAAAACCCATGTTGTGTTCTTCACACATACCATTTCCTCAACACCCGCAGACAAACAGTCTCTCCATCACCACTCATTCCCACCACACCCTTTCTTCATTATTCTTGAAACTAATCTTGGAAATTTCTGCTTCGGAAACTGTTCAAGAGGGCCAAGCAAAATCTTTGGATTTATATCAAACATAACTTCAACAACCAATTCTGATGATGAAACAAAATGACGAAACAAAGTCACAAAGAGAGGAATCACCACCGACAATGATCTTTGAACAACCTTCAGTACTGTCGCCACCCTTAAAACCTCCAAACACAGTCTCACATCAGTCACTGCCACTGAAACCACTTGAAACGCCACCTAAACCTCCAGATCTGCCATGGAAAACACCATTCAAAACTTCAACTTCACCTCCACCGGCGGCTCCACCATCAAAACCATCTTATTTCCATCTTTACAGGTTGCGTGAGGTGTTCAAAGATGAAAGGGAACAAGAAAACACAAAGCATACATCATCACTATAATCAAACAGAGTCATATTTTTTCCTCCGGTACCGCCTGACAGAGCAATGCCGCCGCTGAAACCGACTCTCCCTTTTAGCAGTTTGGTTTTCAAATCTGGCATTGACGAACACCAAATCACCGACGACATTTTTTGCATCTTAGTTTTTGACCGGTGATGAACACTCTTTTCTAAAATTGATTTCATTTAATGATCATCATCTTAATTTGTTTTATTTAGTTTTATTTGAAGGAAAACCATTGTCAAGAAAAAAGGTTGGAAGCAGAAATAATGAAGAAGAAAGAAAGGGAGAGAGAAGAAAAAAAATGCTCGCTGAGAATGGAAACCAACTATTTCTAATCTGCCAACCCAAAAATACTCATCATGTGCTTCTCTCTCAACACAATGGGGTTTACCACTCAATTAAACATCATGGCACTTTAAAAACAAAAAAAAAAAATTATTACTCCCACACTTTTCTTTTTAGTCATCACATCACGTAAGACAAGCTGGAAACTTTTTAACATCCACTATCCATTTTCTCATAACCACTCACGTATTCCCTTGCCCTAATATCTTTATTTTTTTTTTTCATGTAACATTCAAAATCAGTCTGTTTGTCTTAGATAAATGGTATTCTTAAAATTTTAAAAAAAACTTATCTTTAGTAATAGACTTTTAAGTCCACTTTGAGGACAAGGTGAGTTTTCAAGATCGGTGGAATGTAATGAATTAAACCCAAGTTCTATAAGTCCACTATAGTTAATAGTAGTGAGTCATCATTCTTTAGAAGGATCTAGATAATTGAATTAGGTTATGCTTATGTTATAAATAGATAGTTGGTGAATGTAATGATCAATCAATGAAAATGAATGGAAAAGTTAGTTTTAGGTTTGTTAGCTTCTTTTAGTGTAGTTTCTCCTTATTTCTCTTACTAGCAAAACCATGTTCATAACATATGAACGCAAGCCTCTATAACACTATGTTTTGATGAAGACAACTATCATGAGTATACATCCATAAAGGATGAGAAAAAAGATCAAATTAGCTATGGATCAAGATTGCAACCTTCATGAAGATTAGCTTTGATTGATTGATCTTCATGTTATAATGGTACAAGCTAAATCCTTTTACATGGATGTTCCTAAGTGCTCAAAAATCATATAAACTTTCATACATATGCACGTCCAAACTTATATATGCATGGCATAAGTTTCCAAATACCAAAAATATGCATTTTCACCCTTTATGTTGAGGTAACTGGTTACCAACATTCATGTAACCGGTTACATTGCTGGCAGTAGCTAACATCTTTTGTTTCTGGGCATTTTTGTTTGATGTAATCGGTTACATCATTTAGATAATCGGTTACATGCTCGTGTTTTTGAATTTCTAGGCTATAAAGGAACCATGTAACCAGTTACCGTACTTCATGTAACCGGTTACATACTGAACCAGTGCCTTGTTTCACTTTAAATCTGTCCCAACCAAATTTATTTTTCAAACCCTTAACCACTGCATTGTTCTATCAATATGCAACCATTCTAAGAGGCATATAGTCACCTATAAATACCATGCATATTATATTTCATTGCCTCACCTTTTTTATTACAATTGACCATCTTTTTGTCATATATTTTCATACAAGTGTTTCATACTTGAACTTTCATTGAAACTTTTTCTGCACATTGTTCCATACCAATTCAGAAAAGTATCACATTCATACATAAACACTTGAGCACTATTATATCATTATAAATTGTCTTTCTTAAAAGAGAAGATCAATCCTAGTGATTGATATATGTTCATCAACATTACTATTCAAATATATTTGGTTATTATTGACTTGCTATCCATGATTGTTGGAAGCAAGGGTTTTTGATTAGTGAGAGGATTGTTCTCATAATCAAGTTAGTAAATCCAAGAGGATTGTTCTTGGTGGTTGAAATCTTGTTGTCCAGGATTGTTGGAAACAAGTTAGGCACTTTGAGAGGATTGTTCTCATAAGTGGTCTTAGTGAAAAATCCAAGAGGATTGTTCTTGGTGTTTGTGTAGGTCTTGTAAAAGTCACAAACAATAGTAAAAATCTCTTTCATGTTGAAAGGGGACTGAAGTACTCTCGGACTATGAGGGGAACCAATATACATCATTGTGTTCTATACTTTTCCGCATTTACCGCTTTCATCACAAATAAAAAACCAGAAAAAAAAGAAACATATGTATAAACTCTTGCACAAAACCAGAAAAATAAACATAAGTATTCTAAAACCGGATAATTTTTCAAAGTCTTAAGTCACCCTCCTCTTAGGCGCACTCAATAAACTTACACATAACAGTTATCAATAAATAAGAATAGACAATAATTGAAAAAGGAAATATTTCATTGATAATAAAAAAAAAGACAACAGAGAAAACTATTCCTCATAATCAAACTTCTCAGTCCACTCAACTTCAACATTATTCCTAACTATCCCTAACTTAGAGAAAATTTCAGAAAGAACTCTTCCATATGGTATGAGGAAAGTCATTTCCTCCCGAGAAATGCTTATCATTTCCTTCAAGAAGTTGAAAATGGTAAGAGGAAGATTAACTCTGACGTTGTAGGTGAGAAAGTACAAGAGATGCTTGTCATACCAAGTAAGCGTTTCTAGTTGTTTCTCTCTTGGGCGGAGATTTTTCAGTAGAAGTTGAAACCAAAATTTTACAATAGGCCGTAGAGAAGCAGGACTGGTGGGCTTATCTTGGTTGGCATAAATTCGGCGAAGTTGGGTTGAATAGACATTGTTGAATTGATAATGTTCAACACAATTACCTATCTCTTGACAGTTGATTGTCATAGCAATCAGTGATGGAGTAATCAATAAATGAGAGCCGTTGACATAGGACTGGATGACTTCATCATGACCCGCTGGCACACTTGAGGCATTCATCCAGAACTCTTTAACGAGATTAGTGTATATGGGACCATATAAAATGTGAAAGTAACCATTCAACCTTTGTTTGTTAACGGCTTTCCTTAGTTCAAAACGATCGAAATCATTGAAATCAACAAATTTTTCATTGATAACGAATAAAAGATTTGCATCCATTTTTGAATAAAAAAAGACTTTAAAATAAAGAAATAAGACACAGAGAATTTGAAATGAGACGTTAAAAATAAGAAAACTCTTTGAAATAAGATTCAAAGACTCAAAAAGTTCAAAATGGGACGTTTAAATAACTTAAAATAAAGCCTCTTTAAAAATTTAATGATTGAAAATCTAGTACCATCAAAGACCAGAACAGAAAAATTAATGAAGGATATAATGATATTTCAAAATGAGTGAGTCAGGAAGTTGATGAATCTCCTGGGAAAAAAAACGACTATATATAATGGAATTGTTACCATAAGCACATATGCTAATCTCTACTGAGCGGAAAGCGATGGTGAAGGCTCTTAACATGGCAAAGGATAATAGTGCAGATGCTGATTGACCAACAAAGAATATGAAGTCAAATAAATAATACATGTTAAATACCTTTAAATATATATTAATAAATATATATATGGTAATTAAACATATCAATGTACCTGCACACAAATATATAACAGTTTCCTTAATTTAACTTTTCCTTGAAAGTATATATTTTTTAATTTATCATTTTAATTCATTTTATTAATCTTTAATTTTTTTAATTTTTATTAGTAATAAATCAAAAATATATATTTGCCTGTTATTAATTTTGTTATTCCTTTTACTCAATTTCTTTCTTAATATAAATTTTAAATACATTTGCATGATTTATCAGCATAATATAGGAATATGCCATAGATATATCAAATAATTCATTTTAATACCATTTGAATGTAGTTTTGTTAAATTATGATTTTAATGGGTTTAAAGGTAAAAAAAATATTAATTTAAAAATTGTTATTATATAATTTAAGGTATTTTTTTTATTGAATTCTAGAAGAAAAAAATTACCTCATTAAATATAATTATATAAAATTTATCATTTCAAATAAATATTAGTCAAATTACCTTAAAAATATAATTTTATAATATAATAGTAAACAAAATAGTAATTGAAACCTATCTTTGCATAAAATATTCACTTTATATTTTTTTATTTTTATTATTTATATTATTTTCAATAACTCTTTATAAATTTCAATTTTCTTTATAAGTTTTTTAAAATATTTTTTTACCTTAGTTATATATATATATCCTAGATTAGTTGTTTTTACACATTTATATATAGTTACTAAATAAAAAAGTTCTTATTACTTAATTTATTTGATTTTATTTCTATTTATTAATTATTTTTTCTTAATCAATTTTTATAATATTTTTGAATGATGAATTTAAATAAATAAAATGTACATGCTTAAAATATTCCTTAATGGTTTTCTTATTTTTACCTTTTTATAACCATTTTTGTTCTTTTTAATTTGTTTGTTTCTTCACTTTTATAGCTATTAAAAAAATACTTTTCCTACTTAATTTCTATATTTTTATTTTTATTTTATTTAGTGTCTTCTCAATATACGTGCCTGATATTTTTTAAATTATAAATGTAATGAATAAAAGAATACAAATAAATTTTTATTTTATTTAATGTCTTCTCAATCTACATGCATAATATTTTTTAAATTATAAATGTAATGAATAAAAGAATACAAATAAATATTCTTTTATAAGTATATCATATACAATTAGGGGTAAGAATAGGGCAGACCAACCTACAGGGACGTATAGCCTAACCTATTTAAAGTTAAATCAGGCGGGGTATATTTAATAAAAAAAGAAAAGACTTAAGTTTTTTTAAAAGTCTATTTAATTAAATAGGTCAGACTTAGGCTATTAAAAATGAAACTTTAGTAGTTATCATTACATTTACTAATCATTGATTAAGTAATTAGCATAGAAAAGAGTAAAATTCTCGAAATCCCTTACTAGAGGAGTGTCAACGAAGGCATACTAGTACATAACCTAGTTAGTTTTTATAGCCTTAGTAACAAAATTTCGAAAATAGAAACCAATAGGGGACTTCTTTCCAAAATAAATATTACCAACTCAGATAGTAATGTCTAGAACATTTACTTTTTTATCCAAAAATATTGTTGTAGTTCATCACAGTAATTTCTTCCTAAACTTTGGAGTAAAGCAGTGAAAATGCTTCAATTCTTCAAGGAAAAGGATGTAACAAGAGGCACTTCGAATGGTTCATACTAATATAGATCCAACTCTATAATCAGGTCGGCGTCATTGAACACTTAAACCTCTGAGTTGTTCTTGATTAAGAGGAAATAACGATCAGTTTTCTCATCAAAAGGGAAGAAACCAGTACTAGATGGAAGAAACATCATTGCAGCTGAAACGAGAGTGAAATTGAGAGAATATGAAATTTTATAATGAAATTGTGCAAATGGAAGAAACGACCGTTGGATGACATACAGTCGCACAACATGCTGAAAATACTCCTTACTAATAACAACTTATTTTATAAGAGTCAAAAGAAAAAAATTGTTTCCTTTTTTAAAATTGAAATTCATCCAAATTTTATATATTATTATTACTATTATTTTAATTTTTACTTTAGATTTTGGTAAAATTCAATTATTGGAATTTAAAAAAAAAAGTTTCCTTATTTAGAATCAAACGTTCATTGAATCTTTTTATAAATCAGACTAAATTATTTTTTTTTTTATTTTTTGTAACTTATATTATTTTTTTATTTTGCATAATATTTAATGAATATTTAAAACACGTGACAAATATAATAATTTGAACGAATTCATTCATTGTTATTTTCTTAATGTCAAAATTATCCTTGTTTGCATATTTAGTTTTCGCATTGCATTTTTATTCGATATTTTGGTTTTAATAAAGGGGAAGAAGTATACTCTTAGAGAGAGTAGAGTATACATTCACTTTACCTTAGGGGGAGTTTAATCACTCCAAACATATATGTGTTGTTTTCTTTTACCACCTCCATTAAAAGATGTATTATTATGATAATAAAATGGGAGAATGTCAAACCTTATTTTATAGGTGATATGCTTTTAACAATACTACCAACTTTTTTTTTTCTTTCGATAAGCACTTGTATTAAACGCACAAGGGGTGCAACCCAATACAAAAGGAAACGGACAAGAACACACTCAACGGCAAAAGAGAAAAAAAACTATCCTACGCACCAACAAAAGTGCAAGGATTACAAAGCCAATCCTCCTTCGAGCTATTTCCCCTACCTTTAGCAAGAATAGAAAACCAATCCCAACCCAAATTCTTAATTACAATCAAGATTTCGGTAGGATTCCAACAACAATCCTTAAAAATAACTTTATTCCTTCCCAATCAAATGCACCAACAAACCAAAAGCCAAAGAAAAGCAAAAAATAGCGGTTTGACCACCCCCCTTAACTTCTCACAAATATAATCCACCACCCCAAACCCCATCTCATTCTTTAAGGTATCATCCATCGCCCCCACATCCACCTCCAAATCGGAGCTCAACCAATTAAACACCTCCTTCCACACCTTTCTCGTATAGGCACACACAAGAAAAAGATGACCCTCCGATTCATCCTCCAAACCACACAAAGGACAAAAAAATATCACTAACAATTCTTTCCATACCTCGAAAACAAAGAGCCCGTCGAGTAGGTAAAGCATTAAACAATAATCTCCACCCAAAGACTTGAACTTTACTAGGAACACTAGCTTCCCATAATCTTTTTAACTCTAATTTAGACCCGTCGTTCAAAACAACATCCAAATTCTTCTACGGGAATTGAGGAATAGGAGAGGAAAAATTACGTTAGAAAGAGGCACCTTATTGTATTTACATTTTCAATGTTTTTTTCTATTTTTAATCTAAAATAAAATTAGAAAAGAAAATAATTAAGGAGAGGGAAACTAAAAAAAGAGGGAAATTCTGGCGGGGTATATTTTTTTGGGCTTGAGCCACAGTTTGAAGTGAAAATTTTAATGCCGCGGTTTTTATTTGCGCCTTAAAACATCTACAATTTGTTAAACGTGGCAAATGAAGAAAATGCCACACTTTCATACTCTGGATTCAATGTTTTAAAACATATGTCTACGATTTAAAAACTCTGGCAAAAGCTTGTATGTGAACAAAAGACACGCTTTAAATCTCTACTTTTCGTCAAAATACCCCTCTTAAATAATTGGTTTTTTGTTAGAATCCTATTTAGGAGAAATCTCTCCCCGAATATATGCACTTTTGACGGTACTTTAACCTTCCACAAATGGTTAATGGACTTCACCACTTCTGCGAAAAGAGGAGAAACATATCCCTTCTCACAAAATAGCTCAAAACAGGATCTGACCGAAAAAGTCTTTTCGGTAACTATCCTCTATTCAAAGGTATCCGATACATTTTCATACAACTCTCTTTCCTGAACCGTGGCAACAAATTCCTGCCAAATATCCACCGGTAAAATACTAATGTCTAAAACCATAGGAGAAAAATTCCAACTCCAAATTGTCTCTGCCCATTTCTCCAACACCAACGAGAGTTCAACCATATTACTCTTTCGACGATGTCTCAACCTGTCGAACAACACAGAGGCATTAAACTCTGATATTATGTGTATGTTAACCCCAAACCTATCTCTAGAATCTAAAGCTAACATATATCCCCCTAATCAAGATTCATGAGCTATATGTCTAAACCAACACAAATCCAAATCATTTAAGCAAAAAGATCAAGGAAACACCGACAAGGATTTGTAAAGCAAACTGTATACAGTAATGTAGTAACAAATATACATAGGTTTCGAGTAAACATACTAACAAACCCAACAAATACATAATACATAGAGATAAGAGAAGAAGAATCACAAATCTCTCAGTTTGTCAACTCCGATTGATGAGCAATCAGACTCTGAATCATCAAAATGAAAGCTCCATTGGTGTTTTCAAGCTCTCTCTATCCAAAAATGATTGTGATGGTGTTGGGACTCAAAAATACCCAACCCATACCTAAAAAAAATTGATTTCCCCTATTTATTAAATTTCAAAGTCGTAGGGCGTGCTTCGTGCCCTCAGAAGGGGATTCGCGCGGTCTATGCTTTCATGAAAAAATCAGCACTAATGTTTTTGCCATAACTTGAGAACTGTAACTCCGATTTTGCACCCGGTTCGAAGCGTTGGAAAACTTATTCAATTTCCTATCTAACAATGACTAAATATCAACAAAATTTACGAATTCCTATTCTTTGATATGAGCCTTATTCGTTGATGAATTGCTTAAAATCGCGCGTTTGAAGTCGTTTCTTCGACACTTTATTGCTCATGCTCAAAATACGCATTAATACCTAAAAAATGAATTGAAAACTATCAAATGGTACATAAATATATCGAATACTCGAAGAATACATAATATGTACGAATATAACGAAAATATACTAATTCACGCACAAGTTGAGGAAAAATAGACGATAAGTATCGTAAACTATATACAAGAATAACTACACTTTAACACTTATCAACTACTATGAAGTATTTGCTTTAGTAGCAATATTGAGGACTATTCAACTAGTGGTAGCCTTGGCATGGAACCAAGGTTGATCGACATTTCATTTAGATGTGAAATCAGCATTTATGAATGGTCCTTTAGACGAAGAGGTCTATGTCACACAACCTCCAGGGTTTCTAATTCAGAAGGACTCGAGTAGATTATATAAGTTGCACAAAGCGCTCTATGGTCTCAAGCAGGCACCTAGGGCATGAAATAAGAAGATCGACTCATACTTAGTCGAACTAATATCTGAAGAGTGTCATCCTTATGATCCCAAGAGATCTCAATTGTAAATGCATCCAATGAATCTCCGCAAATGAAGACGAACTAATAACGAGTTCGTTATTTCCCCTTTCTATTTATAGAGTAGGCGCCAAATTGAGGTAACATGTTAACACTACAAAAAATGCGCATGGATTGCGGGGGTTTTTATTCGAATTTGAGGGGGTTTATGACCTCCGCAAATTGTTTTGCGGGAGTTATAAAAACTGCCGCTTATTCGATTCCCACAATTTATCTGCGGGAGTTCTGAGTGACCGCTGGTGTCAAGGCAAATAAATTGGGGCGGTTAATTTGTAGAGGTTAATAACCCCCACAAAATGTTAAAAATTGTAAAAAAAAAATAATTATATTAGTTTAACTTTTATATAAAAAGAACATAATAATTATATTAATAAAATATATTCACATAAGAAATTCGATAAAGTAAACAATATAAGATTACATCCATATCAAAATACTTCACTTATAACAACTTATTACATGCATATCAAAACTACTTCAACTATAATTATGCATCTAACTAGCTAAGCAATTCTTGAAGAGATCTCATGTAGAAAATAATAAAAGATGTCTCTATTTTCTTTAACCACATGTTTGAAGTGTCCCATAAAAGGTGCCAGAATAAAGTTTTTCCCATCCAACCAGAAGTGTAATTCCAGAGGCAAGCTGTTGACAATAATTAGTTAATCAACTCCAATCAAAAAGAATTAATACAAAAAGAATTCATACAATTTCCTAGGAGTACATTCGGGATAAAAAATTTAGTTATGCATGTCGTATATGTGCTTATATTTAAGTAGTTTCTATAATAGAAGATTGAGTAATAGAAAACTTTACATAAGCTCGTAAACTATTCTAAGAAGCTTACGAAAATTCGTTGAAACTGGCTTATATGGGCTCATAAAGCTAACATCATAAATTTCTATGCCCTCTTTATTGTTTTTGAAAACTATTCTATGCTTCCTTAAAATCTTAATCATATGCCATCCTCTTAAGTCCTAAATAAGCCGAGAGACTGGAGATTAAACAGGGTGTACCTGAGATGTAATGAGAACATAGACATAGCCAATTACAAAGGGAGCACTAGCAGGGCTTGAACATGATGAAACAACCTGTAAATCAAGTATGTTATCATTAATCACAACTACATTTATTAACATAGCATAATTTAACCACTTGTTATTTTTCGTTCATCATTTGGAACATTTCAAACTGTTGAGATATTATGTGAATATTCTGTTGTAAATGGAACATTTAATAATGTGTAGTATTGAGATAACTTTGAGTGGTGCAATTAGTGAAGGCGGTTTCACCTATTCCCTCTTTTTAACTGGATGTAAGCAACAGTTCTTATGTCTGATAGAAATTCATAATAGCAAAACAAGAAAGTGTTGTAGACTATCAAACCCAGAATCAAACAATCCCCGAATAAACTAGGTGTAACTTGAGCCACACCAAATCTCAACACATGTCAAATAATAATCATTGGCTGACATGTGTAATGTTGTAGATTGTAAACTGCCTATACCTGAAGTAATGCATCCAGCTTGTTCTCAGAACCAGAAAGTTTAAGAAAATCATGACGAGCGGAAGAAATCTTTTTATGCATCATGGAAGTGCGCAGATGGACAATGCCTTGAAACTCCTCGTCAACCAGATTTTGCACAGCTTGCAAGGTTAAAAGAAGTCAACACTTTGCAACTTCACTATCAAATATTAACATGAAAATTGTTCATTAGATTTATATATAATATAGATTGTCTAGTGTTCATTAGAACAAAGCACTCATTGTTGTCAAGTAGAAGGTATGGCACTATAGCATAGCAGAATTGGAACGAATTGCTATTGTTCCACAATACACTATTAAGTACAAGGTATTATTAAATAGCCATAGGCGAATTAATTTTGTAGGATACTCTATCAACTATTTTCAAGAATTTCTTTACTGGTGTAGAAATAACAGAGATGCTTACAATATTTAAAACTAGACCATATGAAGAATCCACAAAGTTTATGGATACTGACTGTTCAACCACATACATGCATTAACAGAGCTAAAAAATGTATACATGTAAAATGGTTGAATTCAAGCCAAGCTAGTAAGGAATTAATAAAGACACAGAAGGCCCTTCTCCATAGGAAAATATCTCACTTACTAATTATTGAAACAACAATAAGCATTATAAGCTTAATTCCACACATAAACTACAAACCTCTCCACGGATAGATTCAAAGAAGTGTTCACATCAACTTGAGTCAGCTGTAAGCATAACAAGAAAATAACTTATTAAGAATTATGAACCTCCATTGCTACAACCTAGATATGGAAAAAAATTAAATAGTTACTCCAAGCAAGATTTAATGGAAATGTAAGAATCCCAAACTACCTTTTTGTTGATGTTTGTGCAATAAATTATTTTAGAGCACATCTCACTTTCATCTTCAAACTGAAAAACGCAGCACTGTGACAAATTTAAGAACAAAGGAAATCAATTTCAAAAGTAATGAATGAATAGTTTTGGTACTTAGAAAATAATGCGAAACGAAATTAAAACTAATAAACCCTAAATTCCTAAATCAAACCTCTAATCTATTGATCATTGAATTGAACTCTCTTACTATTCTATAATGCTTTAATTGAAATAGGGAAGAGAGAAGACTAGATTTGTATGGGGGTTTTGCAAACAAGATTTTAAAGATTGAGACAAACCCTAAATATAACAAAGAGAAAATAAAGAAAACAACCAACCTTAATGAAGAAGAAGATCGGATAATAATCCATGATTGTTGTTAGTAACAGAAGAGAATGGAATGCCAACGGTAGTGAGCGAAATCAATGTCGTCTTGTTAGAAGCAAGTTAGAGAAGGAAGTCGTGTTGTGAGAAGCGGTGAAATGCTTAAACTGAAGGGTTTCTCTGATTTTTTATTTATTTTATACATATATACATATATATGTTATTATATAATTATGGTTTGTATTATATATTATTATAATTAATAATTAATAATTAATATAAATTAAAACTAAAATAAAATAAATCCATATAGTTTTTTTTTGGGTCAACAATTGCTACAGTTTTTGTAAATAAAGAATCTGATGCCAAAATTTTAATTTAAAAAGCATATAAGAATACAAATTAGAGTAAAAATGTGCCACGATTACGGGGGTTTCAAACCCCCGCAAATTGCTCTATTAGTTTTCCCATAAAATAGAGAATGTCAGTTTTCATTCCAATTTGCGGGGGTTTTCTAAACACCCCTCAAAATAACCGCCGCAATCAAGCGCGTTTTTTGTAGTGTAAAATTCAATTTCATTTCACTCATTTATTTCATATACTGACTTCAGTGTTGGAGTGTTAACCCTGCAACCCACCACTCCACCGTGTCAGAAGCTACGATCCACCGTCAACATCGTTCATCTTCTCATTTTTTGTTCCAAAATTTAATATAAAATATGCGCAAATATATTGAATTGTGTTACAATTTTTTCAATTAAAAAATATGATTAATTATTTATTTATTTTAATCAAAACCCGCAACCCCAATTTAACACAACCCATAAATGAACAGGTTTATTCGGTTCAGTTTAAATAGTAAAATTACAGGTTGGATGATGAATCCAATCCATTAAAATTTAAATGGGTTATGTAACGGATTATGCTAAAACTGGTCCAATCCAACATGTGTAGACCCTTATCTTTCAATGGTTGTTGGCTTGTTGCTCACTAGAGTTCATAATTGTCTTCACGAAAATTGTTGTTGCTGGCCAGGATTCAGAAATTTTTGTTTTCGCAAAAAGAAAATAGTTTTTTTTTTCTTTTGACTTACAAAATGGAAAATTATGTTTGACATTAAAAGAAGGAAATAGTTCTAATTCATGAATGCCACCCACCCATTCGTTGGTGCTTACTAGGATTCTTTAATTTTGATTTCTCAAAAAAGGAAACTGTTTTTTTTCTTTTGACTCAAAAAAAGAAAATTTTCTTAAACAATTAAAAAAAGAAAAAATTTAAAATTCATGAATATCACCTTATCGTCGTTGTTTACTATATTCATGTATTTTGATTTCTCAATAAGAAAATCATTTTTTTTCTTTTTTTACTCTCAAAAATAAAAAATTTCTTTTATAATTGAAAAAGGAAAGTGTTAGGATTCATGAATGTCACCCAATGATGGTTGCTTATAAGGATTCTTCAAATTTTAACTTTCTTATCACCTCTCTCACTGGTTGGGGGCATGAAGCTCATGTGACAAAATTTTGTGTCTTCCTTAAACCCTAAATTCCACATCTAAAAAATCCACAATTTCTTTTAATTTTCCTCTCATTTCAACTGCAATGGTTTCTTTGCTTCCACCTGGTGTACATTGGCTTATCCCCTCGGAAGATTCTTGTTCGCTATTACCTTGTTAACAATAACAACGGAGAAAATTCGGTGAACTTGTATGAGTCTGACCCATTTGAGTTTTCTCATGACTCGTTATATTTCATCTACTAAAATATTTCTTTGTATTTTACAGGCTCCTTTGGTTGTTTTCCACATTTTTTAATGTCCTTCGGAGATGGATGAAGATTTTGAATTTGGGCATTTATCTGATGCTGATGAGATCGATGTTGAAGAAACTTACGATGAGCGTGATGATCTTCTACCTATGGATGCATCCAATCATAAGGTATGATATATTTAGCTTTAATATCAATATTTTGTCATTATAGTTACAACTTTACAATGCTTGAATTTTTTATATATCAAATTGCTATTCTGTCTATTTTATATTGTAGTTGTCTTTAATTTTCTAGTCGGACTAGTGGAATTAAAAAACAAGAGAGTTTTATTGAAATTTTCGAGGTTTGTTGTTAAAAAACTCATCGTAAGCCACAAATTAGAAATCAACAACAAACCATAGTAATGAATAATACAAAATTTATTCCTAAAAATACTCCAAGATATTCTTATATAGTACTATCAAGATGATTACTAATATTCCATCATTTGTGAAAAAATAGGATGGCTACTGCTAGAATTTGGTTTAGGGTCCAAGAAGAAAAAAACACTTTCTTTCAACTTTATAATTAAGGTTTTGTTAGTTTTCTAAGAATAATACTATTATAAGTATAGAAAAACTTGAATTACTTTTAGTTTTTTGTTTTCAAAATTTGTTTTACAAATTTGTTTTGAAAAAGTGTTTCTGAAAAGAGAATAAGAAAAAAAAACTGTTTGGTAATTAATTTAATTTTATAAAACTATTTTTAAAATGAAAATAAGAAAACTTGCTTGTTAATTTTTTTTAAAAACAATTTTTAGGAAGAGACTAAAAAAACTCTTTGATAATTTAATTTTTGAAATCTATTTTACTATATTCAGTTATAAAAGTAAAAAAAAAAAATTATGATATAGTTTATGACTTAAATATTCACCTAATATACATTTAAGAGTAAAAACTATAATAAAATGCAATCAAATATAAATAAAATAGTTTTATGTACTTAATGTTAAATAATGTCATTAATGAGGAATATGAAGGTAGGACCTTGATAACGTATTATCTCTCTTTTTAGTTTTAAGAATTTTTTCTCAAGTTTAATTTTTCATATAATTAACAATACCATTAATAAAAACTTGCAAAACATATCTAAGCTGTTTCTGTTTTTTGGTTTTCAAAAAAAAAAAAAAAGAAAACTAGTTTTCAAAATTGATATTTTAAAATTGTTGTTTCAAACAAGTTTTTAGTTTTAAAATTTTTAAAAACTATAATAGAGTTTTCAAAAACTCAATCAAACAGGGTCTGCGTAGAATTTTCCTCGAATGATATCAATAATCAAACACAACACTCAAAAGAGATAGCTAGTATCACAACCTCGGGCAAAGAAAAACATGGCAATTATTCTTGAAATAAACTTCAAAAACGAAAAATGTCTAAACCAAAACTTGGCATAGTATCAAAATATCAAATTTAATATCTAACACCATGAGGAACATAAAACCAAAACTTGTTAGTTTACATCTTTTTAATAATATAATATTTTCCATTAGTTAATAACAATTTTTTAAATATAATGTAGAATAGAAAAATATATAAAATCAAGAAAATAAATAATTTAGTCTAATTTATTTAAAAGATTCGATGAACAATTAAACTAAAAAAGGAGACAATTATTTTTAACATAATTTATTTAAAAATAGAAAAAAAAAGTTAAGAAACAAGTAATCTAGTCTAATTTATTCAAAAGATTCAATGGACATTTTAACCTAAAGAAGTAAACAGTTTTTTTTTTTTAATTCCGTTAATTTAGTTTTAATAATATCTAAAGTATAAATTAAAATAATGTTAATATATATCATTCGGAAGATGTTGTTATTAATAAGAAGAATTAGTAGCATGTTGTGTGAATATATTCTGCCTGAAGGTTGTTCCTTACGGCGATTATATAAAACTACAAAATAAAAATGTTATTGTTTCAGCCAATACAAATTTGCCATGTCATTCACCGATGGGAATTTGAAGCATTTGCAACCCGATGTCCTGTCTGGCCAAATTTTAACTATAAAACCACCCTTATGCACTCTCATTTTCCACTATCTACATTATTCCATTCTAAAATTTCACATTTTCTCTCAATTTCATTCTCATTTCAGCTGCAAAGGAGTTTCTTCCATCTAGTGTTGGGTTTTTTCCGTGTGACGAACAAACTGTTGGTTATTTCCTGGCCAACAATAACAACCTAAAGGTTCATGCTTTTAATGGTTCTGACATATTACATAGTTGATCCTATATTAGTATGACATCTTTGAACTTCTTTTTGTTACGTCCTTTTCCTTGGAGCAGTAGAGGCATTTTTACTACATTACTAAAAAATTTAAGGAAGAAATTACTGTTAGGCACTACAACAGTGGTTTTTGGATAAAAAAGAAAATGTTCAAGACATTATTGTTGGAGCTGATAATGTTGTTTTGAAAAAGAAGTCCCTTTTTATTTTCTATTTTGTAAATTTTGTTACAAAGGCTATCAAAATTAATTGGGTGATGTAAGAGTAAGCCTAGGCTGAAACTCCTCTGGTAAGGGATTTCGGAAAACTTACTCTTTTCTATGTTCATTGATTAATCAATGATTTTTAAATGTAATGATTGCTACTAAGTACATGGTTTTAATTATTATGCAGATTCCTTTTGTTGTCTTTTATGTTTTTGAGTATCCATAAGAAATGGATTTGGAGTTTGAGTCTGGGACATATTTGTAGTTAATGATGGTGAAGATGTCAGGATGAATGTTGTTAACCAGAAATTCGAGAAGGTGTTGTTGTGCCAATGATGAATGAAAAGAGGGATGTTTCTATACTGTTGGACAGAGAAATATCATGAGATCAAGTTGTATCCCCCACTTCTTGCATCCTTGGCACAACAACACCCCCCTCGAGATTTTAGTTGACATCATTCATCCTCACATCTTCACCCCTATCTACTTCATTAACTTCATACATGGGCCTAAAGTTAGACTCCAGATCCAATTCTTGTGGGCAGTAAAAAACACGGCACATAACAAAAAATGCGTGTAGCATAATCAATACCAAATACTTACTAGTTATCATTACGTTTATTAATCATTGATTAAGGAATGAACATATAAAATAGTTAGTTTTACCAATTCATTTATCAAAGTAGTGTCAACCAAGGCATACTTATACATTATCCAATTAGTTTCGATAGCTTTAGTTACAAAATTTCTAAAATAGAAAATAAAAAGGGACATCTTTCCCAAAACAACATTATCAGCTCCAATAGTAATGTCTCATGCATTTCCCTTTTTCATCCTAAAACCACTATTGCAGTGTCTACAAGTAATTACTTCCTCAAATTTTAGTATAAAGCAGTAAAAATGTCTCTGATGCTCCAAAGATAAAGACTAACCAAAAGTTACAACTTTACAATTTTCTGTCATTATGAAGAAAAGGAGATTATAATTACTTACAAAGGAGGCGAAACCAGATCGTGGAATGGTGGCTACGATGGCTCACGGCTTCTTCTTCTCTAACGGTGGCTCACGTTCTTCTTCTTCTCCAACGGTGGCTCACGGCTTCTTCTCCGACGGTGGCTCACGTTCTTCTTCTCCGACGGTAGCAGCGATTTGAGTTTTCTGAGTTTGGAGGGCACAACGATGGCAAGAGAGAAAGAGGGAATTAGGGATTTTGTGAGGGCAAATACGTTTTGTCTAATTTTGATTTTAAAAATTTTAATTACGAAACAGCTAAGAAAGCGCTTTTGAAAAGCGCCTTAGTACCCATGGCTATACCAGCGCTTTTTAGGGTAAAAGCGCTCTTGTACCCCTATAGCAGCGCTTTTGAAAGCGCTTTCATAACCCACCTATAAGAGCGCTTTTGAAAAGCGCTTTCGTAACCATGCCTTTACCAACGCTTTTGAAAAGCGCTTTTGTAACCATGCCTTTACCAGCGCTTTTTGAAAGCGCTTTCGTAACCCCCCCTACAAGAGCGTTTTTTTTAATTTTGTTTTTAGCGAAATCTATACCAGCGCTTTTTTCTAAAAGCGCTTTCTTAGGGGTGCTGCTAAAAGACAAATTTGGCATAGTGATACATAGATTCGTCCTTGGACCCATAAAATTGGGAACTCCAATGAGATTAAGTAATCTCATCCATATCATGTTGTTATTTTCAAGTAGGATGCAAGAGCTGGAGAATCGGCAAGAAGACCCGAAGGTTGAAGAATTAGATGTCTGATTGATAGTTATATTGTGTTTCTATTATGATTTAGTTACTGGACATTTGTTGTATTATTTCTTATATACTTTGATTTAATACATTTCTGAATGTCATTTAGGCGGTGATTCTAGATGGTATTATGCAGTAGTGTTACAATGTTGAATTTTCATTTATCAAAAAGTTAACAAATAATTCAATTGACTTGCAAAAAGAAAATTGTTTTCATTGACAATTTAAAATGGAAAATTGTTTTCTTTATGGCTTGATGATTGTTAATTACTAGGATTCATGAATTTGATTTTTTAAAAAGAATTTGTTTTTTCAGTCGACTCATAGTCAAAAATTTGTTATCTTTGTCAATTAAAAAGAAAATTGGTTGTTGTACACTTAGATTATGGAATTTGATATTACTATATGGTAGTTATTTGCTTAAACTTTTTGAGACAGAAATATTGTTCTCATATCTCATTACAATTTTGACCTCTCCTTAAATTCTTCTCTCTCACACTTAGACGTCATAATCTCACTTAGTTTGTCTTTCTTTTCATTTTCAACTGTCGATTTTCTTCCACCTGGTGCTATTTTCATTCATCTTGATGCGATTCTTATTGGCTATTACCTTGCCAAAAAAACAATGAAGAGCTCCAGCATATGATTAAAGAGATGAATGTATATGACTCTGATCCTTTCGAATTTCATCTTGCATCATCCTATTCCCTCAACAATTATATGTAGTTTTATTGTTTTACTACAAAAATTAACGTGGAAAGAACAATTTGTAAAGCCGATTTTTTGAAAAAGTGATATGTTCATGAAATTACTAAAACAGATAATATAGTCTTGGGAACTAAAACTCTTTTTGTTTTCTATTTTGTTAAATCTACCTGTGATTCTGAAAGAACCAATTGAACTATGTATGAGTATACTTTGCAGACAAGTGGCGTGCATGAGGTTTGGGAAAACTAACTCTTTTCTATTCTTTTTGACAACTCCTAATCACTTTCAATTAATTATCTTACATACTCGGTATAGTTGGATGTGGATAGAAAGTAATTTCAACAATTAACTTAAGATAGAAAATATATAAGTGGGGCCATTGGCCCTCCTTTCTCACAAAAAAAAAAGAAGAAAATATATAAGTGAGGAAAATTAATTTAAAATAAAAAAATTAACAAAGATAGAAGAAATTTAAATAAAAAATAATTTAGATAGAAAATTACATAATATAGAAAAAAAATTTAAAATGAAAAATTATATGATAGAAAAAATTAAAACATAACTGTTTAATTTTTAATATATAAATTTTAAAACAAAATCATATAAGATAGAAAATTTTTAAAAATTATTTAAGATTGAAAATTTAAAAAAATATATAGAATAGAAAATGTAAACTTATCTTATATAGTAAAATTTTAAAATAAAATTATATAAGATAGAAATTTATTTAAAAAAAATAGTTAAATTCCTAAGAAGGAATTTTAATAATTTAATTCTAACAATATTAAATATTCATTTATTTAACTCTAGCAAAAATATAATTTAGTTCCAAAAAAAGAATTTCATTAACGTTATAAATGAATATTTTTCATTAAAAAAGAAGCAGTTAATTAACAAAATTTTCAACATTAAACGAATAATATCTCTAAACTATTTCCTTTCTGGCACATTCTTGCTGGTATTTATATTCATTCTGCTCTCTTTGTTTATCCAAAATCTATCATTTCATTTCTCTCTAATCCAAGCCAAGTCCAGTCAAGCCAGTACGAGTAACATTTTGTTTTGCATCTATATTTTGTTCTGTTCTTCTTGGTAGTTTCAATCCCTTTGATTTTAAAACAATATATAATATGTTAATTGAGATCATCAATATGCATATTTTTATCGCAGACAGGCTGGCTGAGATGATGAACAAATATTAATCTATTTTTATTGGAGTTTGCTCTGATCAGGGAGCTTATCATCTTTATCATCTCACACTAAGAATTCATAATAGCTCTAACTTTGTCTCTCATTTCATTTGAAATGGCTGCTTTTCTTCCACTTGGTGTTGTTTTCATTCCTAATGATGAGATTCTTATTGGCTATTACCTTGCCAACAAAAATAAGGAAGATCTCCATATTTTCAATGGCTCACACATGATTAAAGAGATGACCCTATATGACTCTGATCCCTTCGAATTGTCTCCCGCGTCATCCTATTCAATCTACAATGGTAGGCACTGGCACTGGTATTGTTTTACTACAAAAATTAACGAGGAAAGAAGACATTGCAAGACCGGGTTTTGGAAGAAGAAAGGAAATGTTCGTAATATTACTAATGTAGATAGCTTAGTTTTAGGAACTAAAACTCTCTTTGTTTTTTTATCTTGGAAAATCCCCAAATGATTCAGAAAGAACTAATTGGGCTATGTATGAATATGCTTTGGTAGACAATACGCAGGTATCACATTTGGGAAAACTAACTCTTTTCTTATTGTAACTTTTGATAACTTCTAACGACTTTCAATTAATTATTTTGCAGGCTGGTTTTGTTCTTTCTAGAATATTTGATTGCCCCATAGAGATGGACGTGGATGATGAATTTGGGCCTTTATCTGATGTTGATGAAACTGATTGTGATGAAAGTGATAACGTGCTTGAGAAATTCGACGTATGAATGCATTCGAAGAGAGATATGTTGTAGTTGAATAAAAGCATGACTTTCTAGTTTATTTTTATGCGATTCTTATAATGTTGTGTGGATTTTGAGTAATAATAAATTTGTCAATTATTACACAATTTTGTCGGACTATTATGTTGTGATCTCTATTGTATATTTTATTCTTTTTTTGCAAATTTGTTTTTTACTTTTATTTTCTTGTTTATTTTTATATTTTGATTGTTGCAACTTATTTCTTTGTACATTCTATACTTATTTTATTTTGGGATTTTAGTTTGGGGTCTAAAATTTTGAGTTGTCTTTTAGTAATAATGAATACTATATAATAAATATCATATATTAAATTTGTCAAAACTGTATACCATTCGAAAGTAAATTTTAATTTCTTTTTTATATCTTCAATGAATAAATGTAGAAAACTACTTTCTTCCATATAAAATATATATTAAAAAAGTTACATATTTGATTGCCCAATAGAGATAGACGTGGATAATGAATTTGAACCTTTATCTGATGTTGATGAAACTGATTGTGATGAAAGTGATAATGAGCTTGAGAAATTCTACGTATGAATGCATTCGAAGAGAGATATGTTGTAGTTGGATAAAAGCATGGCTTTCCAATTTATGTGATTCTAATGTTTTGTGGATTTTGAGTAATAATAAATTTGTCAATTATTTCACAATTTTGTTGGTCTATTATGTTGTGATCTCTATTATATATTTTATTTTTTTTGTGCAAATTTGTTTTTTACTTTTATTTTCTTGTTTATTTTTATATTTTGATTGTTGCAACTTATTTCTTTGTACACTCTACACTTATTTTACTTTGGGATTTAATTTTTTAGTATGGGGTCTAAAATTTATTAGTTGTCTATGACTAATAATGAATACCATATAATAAATATCATATATTAAATAAGTGTGCAAACTTCTCAAATCCATCTATAGATTAAAACAATCTAGCAGGCAATGGTTTGAGAAGCTCTCCACTCTTTATCATCTTTATCATCTCACACTAAGAATTCATAATATCTCTAACTTTGTCTCTCATTTCATTGGAAATGGCTGCTTTTCTTCCACCTGGTGTTGTTTTCATTCCTAATGATGAGATTCTTATTGGCTATTACCTTGTCAACAAAAATGACGAAGACCTTCATATTTTCAATGGCTCTCACATGATTAAAGAGATGAACCTATATGACTTTGATCCCTTCGAATTGTCCCCCGCGTCATCCTATTCAATCTACAATGGTAGGCACTGGCACTGGTATTGCTTTACTGCAAAAATTAACGAGGAAAGAAGAAATTGCAAGACCGGATTTTGGAAGTAGAAAGGAAATGTTCGTAATATTACTAATGTAGATAGCGTAGTTTTAGGAACTAAAACTCTCTTTGTTTTCTATCTTGGAAAATCCCCAAATGATTCAAAAAGAACTAATTGGACTATGTATGAATATGCTTTGGCAGATAATCCGCAGGTATGATATTTGGGAAAACTAACTATTTTTTTTGTTTTGTAACTTTTGTTAACTTCTAACGAATTTCAATTAATTATTTTGCAGGCTCATTTTGTTCTTTGTAGAGTATTTGATTGTCCAATAGATATGGACGTGGATAATGAGTTTGGGCCTAGATCTGATGTTGATGAAATTCATTGTGATGAAAGTGATAATGAACTTGAGAAATTCGGCATATGAATGCATTTAAAGAGAGATATGTTGTAGTTGATTAAAAGCATGACTTTCCAGTTTGTTTTTACGCGATTCTTATAATGTTGTGGATTTTGAGTAATAATAAATTTGTCAATTATTACATAATTTTGTTGGACTATTATGTTGTGATCTCTATTGTATATTTTATTCTTTTTTTGCAAATTTGTTTTTTACTTTTTTTTCTTGTTTATTTTTATATTTTGATTGTTGCAGCTTATTTCTTTGTACTTTTTACACTTATTTTACTTTGGGATCTAAATTTTTACTTTGGGATCTAAAATTTATGAGTTGTCTATCAGTAATAATGAATACCATATAATAAATATCATATATTAAATTTGTCAAAACTGTATACCATTCGAAAGTAAATTTTAGTTTCATTTTTATATCTTCAATGAATAAATGTAAAAAATTACTTTCTTCCATATAAATTATATGTTAAAAAAGTTACATATTTTTAATTTAAGGTATGGTTTTGCTGTTTAATTTTCTTCTTTATTCCTTATGACATTTATTGTGATTCGCGTGGCTACCTTTGTTGTGCTTTGGTGATTCTTCACCCCTATTTTTTTAATAAGTTATTATCTATCATATAAGAAAAGTAGAACTTTTTCCTAATCCTGGTGCTGTCACATCAGCAACTCTCACCACAAATTTCCACATCGGCAACCCCAGCCTTCTACTCTCTCAACCTTTTGTTTCATCTATTCCAATTTCAATTCCAAAAACGGTTCCTCATGTTCTCTTTCATCTACCAAACGATTTCTTTTCCAATTCCAAAAACGTGATGCTCTCTTTTTATCGATTTGTTTCTTCTTCCTCTACATCTTCATACAAAACTCTCACCCACTCTCGATCGTGAACGGTGGTGCGACCTCTTTCTCCGATGAAACGGCGCCGGTTTCAGCCCTATCTCTATCTCCTAGGGTTTTGAATTAGCTTCCTCGGCTTCTCCTTTTCTCCCTTTCTCTTCCGTGGTTTATCTCTTTCGTTCAGATGGGCAAGTCAAACAAGAAATTCGCCCCCAAGGTTTGTGCATTTTCGATCTCTCACTCTTGCTTCTCACTGAATCATTTTCGCTAATTCTAATCGCTTATTGTTATTTTGTTGTGTTTGAAGGTTGATGTTGCTCCCGCCGTCGTTTCACCAGTGAAATCTGGAAAGAAAGATAACAATGGTTCATATATTTCCGCAGCCGATTTTTGTTCTGTTTTAAATTTTCTTTTAATTTAAATTGATTTTTTAAACTTGCTAAACTAGTGAAAGTATTTGATCTTATATAATTGTTGATTGGTATAACTGATATAATGAAATTTGAAAGTTTTCTCTTTTACTGGATTTTGTGTTCTGATGTTGCTTTTTTATTTGATTGTTTTGATTTTGATGTAGGCTTTATTCTTCTTTTACCTTTTCCCTTCTACGTACTCCAGTGCTTTTTGGTGTGCGAATCCCGATCCGCCGTGCCTTTGATGTTGTCTTTGGATGTTTGAATTTCAATTCACTGTCAACCTTATATTTGCAGTATATGTTAGTCCAAGCTTTCTTATGGTTGCTTTATATTTGCAGCTTGGAAATGGAACACTCACTGGATTCAACCATATTCAAAAGTGCTTCAAAGCGGTAATATCTCTTTCGTACCTTTGGAATAGAACATACTACGAGTGATTGATTATTACACTATATTTGCAGCCTACAAATGGAATACTCATTAGATTCAACTTTACTCGAAAACGACTGATTTCAATTCACTGTCAACCTTATATTTGTGGTAGATGTTATTCCAAGTTTTCTTATGGTTACTTTATATTTGCAGCTTGGAAATGGAATACTCAATGAATTCGACCGTATTCGAAAATGGCCCTTCAAAGCGGTAATATCTCTTTCGTTCCTTTGGAATCGAACATACTAGGAGTGATTGATTATTACACTATATTTGCATCCTGCAAATGGAACATCTCTTTCCTGCTCAGGTATGGAATGAAACATTTTTGTTCTTGTTTAGTATAATTGATTCAGTGCTATTCAAGAAAATTATGAGTTATTCATTGAAAGTAAATTATGTTATTAATGTTTAAGGTGCAAATCCGAGTTCAATTGCATTGCCAACCATTGTCCGAAGATAAATTTAGAATTGCAATTAATTGGTGATATTTCATTGAAAGTAAAATATTGATTTTAATTACTATATAAAATCTCTAATAAAAGTCCTACAACCACCTTTGCTACCTGAATTTAGCTCAAGTCCATGAAGAACTTGAGCCATTTTCTTCATTCGAACAGTCGAATTTGTTTCTGTTTCAATATCAGGTCTTCAATATATCATATATTGTTTGAATCACAAGCTATAAATCAAATCAATCACAAAATCAACCAAAAAATAAATAAGGAAAGAAGAAAAAAACAGCAGTGGCACAACACAACAATATTTTTTAAAAGTAATTGAAATATAACCACCAAGTGTATAGTATAGGTTTGGAAACTAATCCAAACACGTAAAAAACCGCGCTGGCTTCTGGAATATCACGTCTCAGAACGTTAAAAAAAAGCTGACCCTAACTCGTATCCAAACATCAATTATTTAATTGAAATTTAGTCTCAATCACAGCGTCGAGAATAGCAACTTTATTTGATAGTTCACTCACACCATCAGTAAGTTTATCCACACTATCAGTAAGTCTATTCACACCATCAGTAAGTTTATCCACACGATCAGTAAGTTTACTCATAGCATCAGTAAGAGTATAACACATCTTGCGTATTGCTACGACAACATCTCCGGTTCCGTCGATACCAGTTAATTTCAATAACCTATTCAGACGTCCAAGATTCCGAGCTTCTTTAATCAGCATATCCCTGGCTACAGCTTCATTACGGTGTTCAGGAGTAAAGTGAATCAAATCTGGATTGCGTTCTAGCATGTATTTAAATTTATGCTAAACAAAAATAATAAAAAAATAATCAGTAAAAAAAAGAAACCAACATGAAGAATAAAATCTATAATTCATGACTAATAATACCCTTAGAGAATCTGCAGATGCATTGCTCGGATGATTTAGTCCGGGATGGCGGAGAATGGTAACCCAACTTCTACCATGAAGATAGACACCGATCAAGAGATCATGGACATGAAACTTATCAAAGCGAGTCATTCTGGAAATAAAAACTTCTAAACCTTAATAAACCTAAAGTTTTAGATATTAGGTCATTTATCTATTATATAGGGTACCCACATTATTGGACCCGAATAATCATTATAATTATAAATTAGTCCAACATCATTAAAAAGAATGTTTTTAAATGATTTTTTGAAAAAATATTTTCTTAACATATATATGACTTTAATCTCAAATATAAACATTAATAAAATTATTGCTTGTGGTTTAAAATACGTAAGACAAATATTATACTAATATGTGGTTCATTTATAAGAGGATTAAATTAATCCAAAATAAATTACTTATTTTTTTTAAAGTATTATTATTATTATTATTATTATTATTATTATTATTATTATTATTATTATTATTATTATTATATACCTTCTAGTTGATATTCACTTTAATATATTTTATTTGAATTTATGATAATTTTGAATTCATCAATCATTGATAAGAATATTTGTTCTTTTGTTTATACACTTTTTAATATGTGTGAAAAGTTTAAATTAGTCACGCATTATGAGATGTGATAGTGGAAGTAACAATTACTATTATGTACCGCCCACAGGGCTAGAGAATAAGACCTAAATAACAAAATAGCAGGGCATTACCTTCTAGATCAATCTGACGGTTGATCGCATTCCACATCTTACTACATTCATTTAATTGTCAATCGCTTCTTATTTTAAGAAGGAAATTACAACCATTTTTAAGTATTCAAATATTCTCTCATTACCATTTTTCATTCTCACACTAACTTAATCTGTGTTCAAAAGTATTTTGAAAATAAATAGCAGAAATTTAAATTTAATTAAATGAGTAGTAAATGAAAAAAGATAAGGCAAGAGAGATAACACCAGAAATTTATTAAGGTTCGGTCTAATGAAGTGACCTAATACTCTTTCCAAGAATTGTTCTTGAGATTATCTATTTTGCTTCATACATTTTAGAAATTTAAACCCACGAACTACCTAATACAAGAAAATGAAGTTCCGGCCAAACAACGAACATAGCTCGAAGCGATTAGTCTCCAAGCCAAACTCAAATTTTACATAGGTGGATCTCAAAGAAAGACATAATTTTGAAATAGATGTCCTTTGAATCGAATTGTGGTTTTACATAGGCTGATCGAGAATAAAATCGGA
Organism: Vicia villosa; assembly: GCF_029867415.1. NCBI lineage: Eukaryota > Viridiplantae > Streptophyta > Magnoliopsida > Fabales > Fabaceae > Vicia > Vicia villosa. The sequence continues at coordinate 55,699 of NW_026706366.1, read as the reverse complement.
AATGAAGGGGAAACTAGTCACACATCTGAGACTGGAGAAGTGCAGACCCCAGTTGTTGATCTAGTTAGTGTGGAAAGTCCCAAAGCCACAATTGAGAATCATGATGAAGATGAGGGTCTTTGGATTGTTGTTAATCGTGGCAACCGTGACAAAGGTAAGAAACTTGTTGTTGATGATAGCCTTAAACATATATTTAGTCAGAATGGTTTTAGCACCTTAGGTGATTGGAATGGCCCTAAGGTGAACCCCCTTATTGATAAATGATAGTGTCCCAGAATGTAAGGGGGTTAAATAAGGTAGCAAAAACAAAAGAAATTAGCTCCCGTCTCTTTAACTTGCAGTCTGATATTGCTATCTTACTTGAAACTAGAGTCAAATGTGGGAAAGCTGAAGAGTGTAGAAAAACACTTGGAAATAGATGGCAGCTTATTGACAACTATAAAAAACACGATAATGGCAGAATTTGGGTTATGTGGGATGCTAGTAGGACCCAAATAAAAAAGGTCTTTATGACTGAACAAATGGTGCATCGTGGCTTGTACAATACTAGTGGTGTCTTTCTCAGTTGGATCACATCTGTGTATGCCTCCAACAAGCTTGATAAAAGAAAATCTCTATGGAAAGATATTGGCATGATTGATAGTAACCAAAATGGTCCATGGTGTGTCCTTGGGGATATCAATAATGTGATTGGGGTGCAGGACAAGATTGGAGGGAAACAGGTCACGGAGAATGAATATAGTGATCTAAGGGATATGATGGATACAACTGGTCAGTTTGTGATTGATAGCCAAGGGGATAAATTCACTTTGTTTAATAAGCATTCCCAAGACCCTATTTACTCTTGCAGTGATAGGGTGGTAGGGAATATGGAGTGGTTAGAAAAAATAGCGACAAAACTGTATATATAATGGAGGCTGGCATATCTGACCATGCTTTGATCTGCATCAAAGATGAGGCTGCTAGAAAAAAAGGAAAGGAATTGTTTCAAATTCATCAATGTTGTGACAAAGGTGGATGAATATCAATATGCTATTAGCAAGAGCTGGCAAAGCCAGATAAGGGGGGCGCTCAAAATCAGTTGTGGAATAAACTCATGAGAGTGCAACAGGTAGTTAGGAGGTTGAGTAAACCACTAATTAGTATAAGGAGGAAAATAGAGCAATGCAGGGACAAGCCGACTGCAGCTTAAGAAGCTTTGAGGCTGGATCGGATGAATCAACAGTTGATTTTGAATGAGAAGAGGTGCACTGATGACCTTCTCAAGATGACTGAGACTGAAGAGCATATTCAAAGGAAAAAAGCTAAGATTGACTGGATTACGTTAGGTGATGGAAACAATGAATTTTTCCATGCATCTCTGAAAAGTAAACATAGGCAGAATTTCATCAACAAGATTTGTAAAGAGGATGGCACAAAGTTGATGGATCAGAAAGCTATAGAGGAGGAAGTTCTTGGTTTCTATGGTAATTTTATGAGAATTGTTGACACAGGGCTAGAAGGGATTGACATTAGAACAATAAGGAAAGGGAAGCAGCTGAACATGGAGCAAAGGATTATGCTGAGCAACCTTATTACTGAGATGGAAGTTGAATCAGCTCTTAGGGGCATGGGTGATCTGAAAGCCCCAGGGATTGATGGGTTTGGAGCCAAGTTCTTCAAGCACTCGTGGCATATTGTTAAGGAGGATACTATGATGACAGTTAAAGAATTCTTTGAGGAAGGACATTTGGACCCTAGGATGAATAATACTCTGGTAACTTTAATCCCTAAGCATGAGCAAGCTTGTAAGCTTAAGGATTTTAGACCCATTTCTTGCTGCACCACCATTTACAAGATTATATCAAAGGTTATGGCAGCCAAAATTAGAGAAGCCCTGAGTCAGATGTTTAGTAGAAGCCATGTTGCTTTCATACTAGGGAAGAACATCTATGATTATGTGCTGATTGCATATGAGCACATCAGAGGGTACAGCAGGAAGGGATGGATGCCTAGATACATGTTGCAAATGGACATCAAGAAAGCTTAGGATTATATGGATTGATTGGATCTCCAACAAATTCTGGCTGAGATATGCTTCCCTAGGAGATTTATTGGTTGGATTATGCAGGCTGTAACAACTGTAACCTATCAGTGACTCTGATAGGTTTATGTCAATCCAGCTAAATGCAAAGCTTATTATGGTGGTATGAGTGACTCTGATATGCAGCAAATTGAGGAGATTATTGGGTTCCACAAGGGTCAGTTGCCCTTGGGATACTTGGGGATACCTCTGATGAGCAGGAAGTTGAGTATTCACCATTTCCTTGAGTTGTGTGAGAAGATTGGAGGAAGACTCCGTCATCAGAGCTCCCACCTCCTGAGCTATGCAGGAAGACTGTAGCTTATTCAAAGCATTATCTTTGAGACTATGAATTACGGGTTGTATTGTATCCCACTTATAAAGTGTGTGATTAATCTGTTAGAAGCTATGTGTCGTGCTTTCTTTTGGATAGGTAAAGACTTGAAGACAAAGAAATCCCATATTGTCGGGGACAGAGTTTGTGCTCCTCAGAGTAAGGGATGCCTTAACATCATCAACATGTATGCGTGGAATAAGGCCTGTATGGTTAGGCTTCTCTGGAACCTGTGCAAGAAAAAATATAGCATGTGGGTGAGGTGGGTCCACATGTACTATGTCAAGGAGGATAATGTCATGGAGATGAACATAAATGACTCTTTCTCTTGGATTTTCAATAGGATCCTAAATCTCAGGGGTCAGATGCATGGCCTAAGGCAATGGGATGTTATGATGCAGATGGAGAAGTTTAAGATGAAGGCTTTTTACTGTGATTTTCTGGAGCAGACCAGTAATGTTGTTTGGATAGGACTGCTTTTTGGTAACTCTGCTAGGCCTCGTGCAAAAATTTCCTTATAGTTGGCATGTCATGGAAGACTTGCAACCAAATACAGGTTAGTGAAATTAGGAATGATCCATGATGCTAAGTGTGAGTTTTGTGACTTTGATGAAACTCTTCAACATTTATTTTTTGACTGTAATGGCACAAAAGCAATATGGCAGGCTGTGTTGAATTGAGATCATATTAATCACCAAGTGAGTGGCTGGATGCAGGAGCAAGATTGAGCTATCAAGGTTTGTAGGAGCAAAAATTGGAGAAGGAAATTTCTGCAGGTGGCTCTTGCTGAAACAGTGTATGCTGTTTGATAATAGAGTGTATAGAAAAGAAAATATGGATAGTGACATAGTTACAAAAATTATAGATAGTATTGTGAATAGAGTTTGGGTTATCCCTAAACTAAGAGAAAAGTTAGCAATTTTACTGATGTAATAGGATTGGGTTTGTTCCCATTGGCTGGACCCTCAGGGTCGCTTGTATGACTTTTGGATATATATATATATATATATATATATATATATATATATATATATATATATATATATATATATATATATATATATATATATATATATATATATATATATATATAATCTTTATTTCCCAAAAAAAAGAATCTAGTACAAGCTTCCCACAAGGCATATAGGCCTATACTCGGACAACGATTGCGAATTTAAGATCTTCGGAATAAGAGTAAGAAAGGACGAAGTACAAGCCTTCGTAAGCTTTGCTCTCTATTAAAAATCAAAAACAAAATTAATCACATCCTGTTTTAACTACGCCCAATTTTGACGAAAAAAACCTAAAGAATAATCATTCGGACCGGCCCTTTTGTTACCATCACACGATCACACCGCATCCTTTTCTTCCTTTTCCAAAAATGGCCTCTCTAACCAGATTTTATCTTGGTCATTTAACCTCTTAAAATCAAGCCCTTCGGGAATAGGTCTAAGCAAAATATCCTCTCTGAAAAACCTAGTAAAGTGATTCCGAACAAACAACTTGATTTCCTCCACATCTTCCACCCAACCATTTCCCCCTTCCAACAAAAGTTAAGGAATTTCTCCTATTCCTCTCCTTAAGAGAGTAATGAAAAAATCAAGTATTCTTATCTCTATCCTTCAACCAAAGTTGCCTAGACTTCAATCTAAGTGTATTTTCTTTTAGATTTAACAATTTCCACACCTCACTCCTAACATTTCTCCTATCCTTAACTAATTCTTCTATATCCCCTCCTTGATGATCCACTAATAAATTATCCAACACATAATATTTTCGACCTCCTCACTCACCTTCAAGTCAATTCACCCGAACACTTCACGATTCCATCCTTTTATACGGTCCTTCAAACTCTTTAACTTTACATATAACACAAAATTTCCTCTATCCTCCACCATCAACTTTGCCCATTCTTCCTTTTAGAAAAATATTAATAGTCAGGAAAGTGTGGATGTGTTACAACTAAGGGTTTTAGAACAACCAATGTAATATTGCAACAAAACCATAGATAACAATGTTAGTTATCTGTTAATATAATTGTCACCAATAATAATAGGTGTAGATTTTACATAGTCGTTTATATTAGAACTTAATATAAATAAAACCCGATTTTTATTCCCGCAACCACGTAGCATTACATTAAATTCAATTTAAATCTTCAAATTCGTTATATCAAAAATATTGATTTGTAAGGGGTGAACTTTCATACTCTACAATTATAAAAACAAAACAAAACTAAACAAGAAATTATAAACCATAAAAATTATGAATATACTATTTATTTTTCAAATACCGAATTAAATGAAATAGTACAAAATCTTTCAAAATTACACAATAAGTAAACACATTAAAATATTATCTAAGACTAGTATTAACCTTACTTCTAATTGTTTATCATAATATTTTGGTTGTTGTTATTTCATTTTTTTCTTTTTTATTTAAGCACGTGAGAACTAAAAACCAATGGAAAAGTCCGAGTAGAGTTGTTGATGCTGATAAACTTCCTGATAAGAGGTAGCTTCACACTATTTTAATCTTTACAAACCAATTGGTTACATTAATATTTGTATTTGTATATAGCCACTAAGTAATTTAAATTAGAAAAATTCTATAAGATAGAAAAAGTTTCAACAAACTAATTTAAATAGAAAGTTATTTCAAAAAATATAATTAAAATAGAAAAATTATATATGGTAGAAAGTAATTTCAAACAATTAATTTAAGATCGAAAATTATATAAGAGAGGAAAATTAATTTAAAATAGAAAAATTAACTAAGATAGAAGAAATTTCAATTAAAAAATTTAGATAGAAAATCACAAGCTATAGAAAAAAATTAAAATAGAGAAATTATATAATATAAAAAATTTAAGCTTAACTATTTAATTTTTAATATAAAAATTTTAAAACAAAATCATATAGGGTAGAAAACTTTTAAAAAATTATTTAAGATTGAAATTTTTTTAAAATTATAGAATAGAAAACGTAAACTTATCTTATATAGTAAAATTTTAAAATAAAAATAAATTTGTTAAATTCCTAAGAAGGAATTTTAATTATTTAATTCTAAAAGTATTAAACACTCATTTATTTAACTCCGACAAAAATATAATTTAGTTCCAAAAAATGAATTTCATTAACGTTATAAATGAATATTTTTCAACATTAAAGGAATAATATCTCTAAACTATTTCCTTTCTGGCACATTCTTGCTGGTATTTATATTCATTCTGCTCTCTTTGTTTATCCAATATCTATCATTTCATTTCTCTCTAAACTAGTTTCAATCCCTTTGAGTTTAAAACAATATATTATATGTTAATTGAGATCATCAATATGCATATTTTTATTACAGACAGGCTGACTGAGATGATGAACAAATATTAATCTATTTTTATTTGAGTTTGCTCTTCTAATCAGGGAGCTTATCATCTTTATCATTTCACACTAAGAATTCATAATAGCTCTAACTTTGTCTCTCATTTCATTTGAAATGGCTGCTTCTCTTCCACCTGGTGTTGTTTTCATTCCTAATGATGAGATTCTTATTGGCTATTACCTTGCCAACAAAAATAACGAACATCTCCATATTTTCAATGGCTCGCACATGATTAAAGAGATGAACCTATATGACTCTGATCCCTTCGAATTGTCTCCCGCGTCATCCTATTCAATCTACAATGGTAGGCACTGCCACTGGTATTGTTTTACTGCAAAAATTAACGAGGAAAGAAGACATTGCAAGACCGGGTTTTGGAAGAAGAAAGGAAATGTTCGTAATATTACTAATGCAGATAACGTAGTTTTAGGAACTAAAACTCTCTTTATTTTCTATTTTGGAAAATCCCCAAATGATTCAGAAAGAATTAATTGGACTATGTATGAATATGCTTTGACAGACAATCCGCAGATATTTGGGAGAACTAACTCTTTTCTTAGTTTTGTAACTTTTGTTAACTTCTAACAAATTTCAATTAATTATTTACTATTTAGCATGTTCATTTTGTTCTTTGTAGAGTATTTGATTGCCCAATAGAGATGGACGTGGATAATGAGTTTGAACATATATCTGATGTTGATGAAACTGATTGTGATGAAAGTGATAATGAGCTTGAGAAATTCGACGTATGAATGCATTCAAAGAGAGATATGTTGTAGTTAAATAAAAGCATGACTTTCGTTTGTTTTTATGCGTTTCTTATAATATTTTGTGGATTTTGAGTAATAATAAATTTGTCAATTATTATACAATTTTGTCAGACTATTTACGCGATTCTTATAATGTTTTGTGGATTTTGAGTAATAATAAATTTGTCAATTATTACACAATTTTGTCAGACTATTTATGCGATTCTTATAATGTTTTGTGGATTTTGAGTAATAATAAATTTGTCAATTATCACACAATTTTGTCGGACGATTATGTTGTGATCTCTATTGTATATTTTATTCTTTTTTTGCAAATTTTTTTTACTTTTATTTTCTTGTTTATTTTTATATACTTTGATTGTTGCAACTTATTTCTTTGTATGCTCTCACTTATTTTACTTTGGGATCTAATGTTTTAGTTTGGGGTCTAAAATTTATGAGTTGTCTATCAGTAATAATGAATACCATATAATAAATATCAAATATTAAACTGAAGTAAGAACCGATTTATTAAACTGGTTCTGCATGTACTCAAGAAAAGGTCCTTCAATTTCTCTACAAGTTCTTTATCCCGATGCATCAACTTCATTCATGTAAAGTTTTATAGATGAATTAGGGTAACCAGAAGGTGGTTCCATGAGATCAAATTCGGTTAAATTTTGCAAATTTTGAAAAAGATATCATAATACTAGTTATAAAGAGTGATTCATATGATTTTAGGGGATGAAGTTTTCATGTATGTTTTTGTGTCCCTTGGAATATTTTTCATCCAATGAGCAAAAGATTAATCTCTTATTCAAAGCTAGTATAATTGTTGTTACAGTTAGTACTCTTATTGTAAGCTAGTAGTCATGTTTTGTGTATATGATACAATTTTGAACAATGCATCCTTAACAACATGCCACAATATAAATTTCACATTCTTTGCTGAAATAATCTATCCTTAACAATATATTAGTTAATCCAAACATTTTTATGCATTTCATCATATGATACAATTCCATTTTACTTTGTTGTGTATATTTGAAGGATGTATAACATGGTTTTTTTTAATACAGAAAAAGTTTACATGGCCACCAGAACACAAGGTTACGGTGCGACGTAACTTTGAAATAAGAGGTGCCACTGAGATGTCTCAGCCACTACAAGATGTTTGCAAAGACTTTAAGTACAGACCGGGTTGGATGGGAGATGATTTGTATTTTTTTTCTTTTTGACTTGGTTGTAATTTGGATTTTTTATCTTATTAACTTGGTTGACAAATGATTAGTAATAGCTTGATTTTTTGAGTCAATTTTAGTAATGTGACTATGTAAGTATTTGTTACCAACTTTGTAGTAATGTGACTATGTAAGTACTTGTTACCAACTTTTTGTTATAGGAATTTGAATGTCTTATTTTAATTGAAAACATTTTGAATTATAATTTTATTTTATATTATAGTTATTTTAATATATAATTTATAATGATTCAAAAGTTTATTAAAATAAAAAAATTAATAAATTTGAGATAGAAATTACCTGTGGATTCAAAATTTGTTGCGGATATTTCCTTCGGAATTAGTTGCGGATTTAGCTGCGGAATTAGCTGCGGATTTAGCTGCAGAATTTCCTGCCGAAAATATTACCCACGAAGGTTTTAGCTAGGAACGAAAATCCGCATGTAACGTGTTTCTTGAGGAAATTGAGCTAAAATCCGCAGGTAAATCTGCAGGAAATTCGAGTATTTCTTGTAGTGCTAATAGTCATGGAGTGTGGTTGTGTTACAACTAAGGGTTTTATGATGTAATTCTTATTTGTTAATACTTTGCCAACAAAAATAACGAAGAGCTCCATATTTTCAATGGCTCACACATGACTAAAGAGATGAACCTATATGACTCTGATCCCTTCGAATTGTCTCCTGCGTCAACCTATTCAATCTACAATGGTAGGCACTAGCACTGGTATTTTTTTTACTTCAAAAATTAACGAGGAAAGAAGACATTGCAAGATTGGGTTTTGGAAGAAGAAGAAAGGAAATGTTCGTAATATTACTAATGCAGATAACGTAGTTTTAGGAACTAAAACTCTCTTTGTTTTCTATTTTGGAAAATCCCCAAATGATTCAGAAAGAATTAATTGGACTATGTATGAATATGCTTTGACAGACAATCCGCAGATATTTGGGAAAACTAACTCTTTTCTTAGTTTTGTAACTTTTGTTAACTTCTAACAAATTTCAATTAATTATTTACTATTTAGCATGGTCATTTTGTTCTTTGTAGAGTATTTGATTGCCCAATAGAGATGGACGTGGATAATGAGTTTGAACATATATCTGATGTTGATGAAACTGATTGTGATGAAAGTGACAATGAGCTTGAGAAATTCGACGTATGAATGCATTCAAAGAGAGATATGTTGTAGTTAAATAAAAGCATGACTTTCGTTTGTTTTTATGCGTTTCTTATAATGTTTTGTGGATTTTGAGTAATAATAAATTTGTCAATTATTATACAATTTTGTCAGACTATTTACGCGATTCTTATAATGTTTTGTGGATTTTGAGTAATAATAAATTTGTCAATTATTACACAATTTTGTTAGACTATTTATGCGATTCTTATAATGTTTTGTGGATTTTGAGTAATAATAAATTTGTCAATTATTACACAATTTTGTCGGACGATTATGTTGTGATCTCTATTGTATATTTTATTCTTTTTTTGCAAATTTTTTTTACTTTTATTTTCTTGTTTATTTTTATATACTTTGATTGTTGCAACTTATTTCTTTGTATGCTCTCACTTATTTTACTTTGGGATCTAATGTTTTAGTTTGGGGTCTAAAATTTATGAGTTGTCTATCAGTAATAATGAATACCATATAATAAATATCAAATATTAAATTTGTCAAAACTGTATACCTTTCGAAAGTAAATTTTAGTTTCTTTTTTATATCTTCAATAAATAAATGTAAAAAATTATTTTCTTCCATATAAAATATATATTTAAAAAGTTACATATTTGATTGCTGAATAGAAATAGACGTGGATAATGAATTTGGGCCTTTATCTGGTGTTGATGAAACTGATTATGATGAAAGTGATAAGGAGTTTGAGAAATTCGACGTATGAATGCATTCAAAGAGAAATATGTTATAGTTGAATAAAAGCATGACTTCAAAGAGAGATCTATTGACAACTAATAAATTTTTCTTTTATATAAACCTCAAGCTTACAGCCGCAAAGATTCATACCCTTAAACCACGTAAGTTATAAAGAAGTAAAAACTAAAAATCTAAAAGAGAAACATATTAAAAATTTCACAACTTTCAATGCAACTATATTAAAAAATTTCGTTTTGCTTATTAAAAAAGAATGCAACTATTTCAGTTTTGATTATTATTCTATTGTTTTATCGGACATTGGAGTTGTTGTTGCAAGTGCTCCACGGGAATTGAAGGTGGTAGTGGTGGAAATTTTTAACATGTTATGTAGTTGTACATTGTCTGGTGGTTATTGCTTATTAGGAATATTTGAAATAAAAATTTATTGTGATTAGATTTAAAATTGCCGCCTTCTTCACTAAAAGGAGCTAGATTCTTACACGACACAATTTCTTATACTCTTGAAACATAAACTCACACTAAAATTTAAATCTCTAAATTTTTATCTTATTTCCACTTCAATGGCCACTTTGTTTCCAAAAGGAACTCATTTTGTCCCCTCTGACAACCTTCTCGTTTGCTATTTTCATAGTCACAAAAAAATATGAAGAGATTTAGATTTACAATTACTTATCAAAGAGATGAGTTTGTACAAGTCTGACTCTTTTGAATTTATTCTTGCATCGTCTTATGCCTAAGGCATTTTTAATCATATTTTGGTAATAGAATTTTTTTTCTTCAATTTATGTGACACACTTGCAATATACACAAAAAATAGGTATGCCTAATCTGGAATTTTAAAAAAATAACTCATACAAAACCTAAATCAATTTCTAAAATAATAGTATTGTCCATATTTAGATGTATTACGATACCTCAAAGAGGAAATATTTTTTTCTTTTGACTCTTAAAATTGAATCTGGTATTCTTTGACAATTCAATAAGAAAAATGTTAGCAAGATTCATGAATTTGAATTAAAATAAAATAGGAATTTTCATATTAAGATGAATTATGATACCTCTAAAAGGAAGTATTTTTAATTTTGATTCTCAAAATGGAAATTGGTATTTTAGGACATTTCGAAAAGGAAAATGTTAGCAAGATTCATGAATTCAATTTCCCAAAAAAGGAAAAAGTTTTTTTCTTCTTTATACTCACAAAAATTAACAACTTATAACTTTTACCATTAAAATTTGAAATATAGATAATATATGATGCTTTTATAATGTTGCGCAACCATATGCGTCCCTGTGATTGTCAAACCCATTTATATATTTTCAGCTTATTCCTTAAACCATAATTTCTCATAACCAATTATAAATTTTCACCCTACTCCATAAGCCATATACTTCTCACTGTAAAAGTTTACGATCTCTCTAAAATTTCCTCTCGATTTATTTGCGATGGCTGCTTTTCTGCCACCTGGTGTTGTTTTCATTCCTAATGATGAGATTCTTATTGGCTATTACCTTGCCAACAAAAATAACGAAGAGCTCCATATTTTCAATGGCTCACACATGATTAAAGATATGAACCTATATGACTCTGATCCCTTCGAATTGTCTCCAGCGTCATCCCATTCAATCTACAATGGTAGGCATTGGCACTGGTATTGTTTTACTTCAAAAATTAACAACGAAAGAAGACATTGCAAGAACGGATTTTGGAAGAAGAAAGGAAATGTTCGTAACATTACTAATGCAGATAACGTCGTTTTAGGAACTAAAACTCTCTTTGTTTTCTATCTTGGAAAATCTCCAAATGATTTAGAAAGAACTAATTGGACTATGTATGAATATGCTTTGGCAGACAATCCTCAGGTATGATATTTGGGAAAAGTAACTATTTTCTTAGTTTTGTTAACATCTAACGACTTTCAATTAATTATTTTGCAGGCTCGTTTTGTTCTTTGTAGAGTATTTGAATGCCCAATAGAGATGGACGTGGATAATGAGTTTGGGCCTATATCTGATGTTGATGAGACTGATTGTGATGCAAGTGATAATGAGCTATAGAAATTCTACTTATGAATGGAGTCAGAAAGAGACATTGACATATTGTAGTTTGATAAAGCCTGGATTTGAGTTTGTTTTTACGTAATTCTTTTAATGTTTTATGGATTTTGAGTTATAATAAGTTTTGTGATCTCTATTGTATATTTACTCTGTTTTTAAGTATTTGTTATTTAATTTTCATGTTATGGCTTATTTATTATTATATTTTAATTGTTGCAAATTATTCTTTGTTATTTTCTACTCTTATTTTACTTTGGGGTCTAAAATCTTTGCAATCTGACTCTTTGTTGAACGGTTCAAAGACTTTTTTTTTTTTAAATAGGCAACAATCATTTAAGAGAGTATAAGAGATATTTCTCCCGAAAAACAACCGGAAAGCCCCTACATTCTAAAACAAAGGAAAGTCCGAAATACATGCAACGCCAACATGCAACTACATACTCATGCAACTACATGGCATAAGCCATCAACGTTACGCCATTCCAAGCCAACAACAGCATCATCATCATGAAATATATGATGCAGTTCATTCATACAACACTATCACGTTTAATCACAACAATATTCATCACACTTCATACAACACTAACACACAAGGCTTAAGCCTCCGACCAAAATAATCATTTTTCATACATACATATATCAACACAATAACATCAAACATCATAATACACAAGTCAAGTAACGACATGATACATTTAATTCAACTTCATAATAAAAGCATACTTATTGTTAATTCAACACAAGGCATCATTATCTCATCATAAGGAAAACACACATCATCAAATCAATAACTTCATATCATCATAAGGAAAACAGGCATCAAGTTATATCATGACATGGTTACGTCAATTCATAGCAAAAAGCATACTTACTATTTTATCACCATATCGTCTCATCACTCAATCTTAATACAAGAACTAGGAGACTACATTCTATAAATCATTTTATCCTATTAAGTTATAGGTCATTCATCATCGCGTTAGCTTTTCAACTCTTTGAAAGGCGCATCAATCGGAGTTCGGAAACTCTAGTTATGACCTTAGAAAAATATGTCAGGCAAATTGGATGTCACTCGGGACTGCTCAGGTCGACTCTCAAGTCGACGCATACTGTGTCCTTGGCCTACATGAGTCGACGCAAAGTCTGCTCAGGTCGATGCATCGCTGGAAAATATGGATTCTGTCTCCCTCAATTGTGCCCAGGTCGACTCACAAGTCCACGCATACTGAATATTTGGCATGCATGGGTCGACACAAAGCTTGTTCAGGCTGACGCATAGCTGTCTTGTGTTTAATTTCTGATGTAAATTCCTACACCTAAACAAACCCTATTCCACTCGAATCCAACGCGGTACAACCTCAAAATCATCTTAATTACTCATATTTATCCCATACAACAATATCTGAAATCATTATACATTCTTTACATCAATTAGAAGCAATTAATACATCAAATCATCATTAATTTCATCAAAACGCATACAATTTTAAAAATCATTTACAAATATCCTACACCAAAACCTAACATACATTAGTCCTACATACCCACAGTTAACCCACCTATTTGAGAGTTGGAACCCCACCCTTACTTTGGTATTCTTAGAGATGAGTGTTTCAACCTCTACTTTGGCGTTCTCCCTTCTTGAGCTCTAGTTTTTCCTCTTCTCCCTTCTTCCGTTCTTTCTCTTTTTTACTTAAATGATAACTTCTCCCCTCCTCTCCCCCTTTTCTATTATTTTATTATATTATTAATACTATTACTACTAAATAGTAATAATTTCTACCAAATACTTAATTAAATAATATCCACCTAGGGAGCATATCAAGTGAGAATATTTTATAATGAGAGATGAGAGGAATAAATATTAATAATTGGATTCATCAAGAGAGAGAATGTTAAATCATTAATGAGGTTGTTAATCTATCTCTTAGTGAATCTAATGGTTGATATTTCTCCCTCTTATCTCTCATTTAAAAATGCTCTCACTTGATATGCTCCCTATCCACCTAATATTAAATAACTAAATAATTATTAACTAATATAATTCAATTAGTTATACTGTCTACACCACCAACTTCTAAACTTTTGCACACAAACCCCACTACCTTAGTTCTACTTTTAAAGCCACTGCTCCAAACAAGGTAGCTCAATAACAATACCGTACAATTATCAAATGTCACAATATTATATCACAGACAACCGATTAAAATAATAAATAAAATATTCGGGGCGTTACAACTCTCCCGCACTTACAATATTTTCGTCCTCAAAAGTTTACTTGGCGTACACAACTCTAGATACCACTCTCGTGTCTTACTCTCCGACCCCCAATTCATGTGTGGAAACACTTCGATTACCACTCATCCAGACATAAAGATAACACAACAACGATTCAACCAAATACATGTGATAATCATTCAACATCTTTGCGAAATAACAACTAACAACATAGCAACCACTTAATACATTTCAACCTAGCAACAACAACATACATAGATTCGTCCTTGGACCCATAGAATTGGGAACTCCAATGAGATTAAGTAATCTCATCCATATCATGTTGTTATTTTCAAGTAGGATGCAAGAGCTGGAGAATCGGCAAGAAGACCCGTAGGTTGAAGAACTAGATGTCTGTTTCTATTATGATTTAGTTATTGGACATTTGTTGTATTATTTCTTATATACTTTGATTTAATACATTTCTGGATGTCATTTAGGCGATGATTCTAGATGGTATTATGCAGCAGTGTTACAATGTTGAATTTTCATTTATCAAAAGGTTAACAAATAATTCTATTGACTTGCAAAAAGAAAATCGTTTTCATTAACAATTTAAAATGGAAAATAGTAACAAAGGGATTTTTCTTTATGGCTTGATGATTGTTAATCACTAGGATTCATGAATTTGATTTTTTAAAAAGAATTTTTTTTTTCAGTCGACTCATAGTCAAAAATTTGTTATATTTGTCAATTAAAAAGAAAATTGGTTGTGGTACACTTAGATTATGGAATTTGCTTAAACTTTTTGACACAGAAATATTGTTCTCATATCTCATTATAATTTTGACCTCTCCTTAAATTCTTCTCTCTCACACTTAGACGTCATAATCTCACTTAGTTTGTCTTTCTTTTCATTTTCAACTGTCGATTTTCTTCCACCTGGTGCTATTTTCATTCATCTTGATGCGATTCTTATTGGCTATTACCTTGCCAAAAAAACAATGAAGAGCTCCAGCATATGATTAAAGAGATGAATGTATATGACTCTGATCCTTTTGAATTTCATCTTGCATCATCCTATTCCATCAACAATTACAAGCAGTTTTATTGTTTTACTACAAAAATTAACGAGGAAAGAACGAATTGTAAAATCGATTTTTTGAAAAAGTAATATGTTCATGAAATTACTAAAACAGATAATATAGTCTTGGGAACTAAAACTCTTTTTGTTTTCTATTTTGGAAAATCTACCTGTGATTCTGAAAGAACCAATTGAACTATCTATGAGTATACTTTGGCAGACAAGTGGCATATAAGAGGTTTGGGAAAACTAACTCTTTTCTATTCTTTTTGATAACTCCTAACCACTTTCAATTAATTATCTTACATGCTCGGTATAGTTGGATGTGGATAGAAAGTAATTTCAACAATTAACTTAAGATAGAAAATACATAAGTGGGGCCTTTGGCCCTCCTTTCTCACAAAAAAAAAAAGAAAATATATAAGTGAGGAAAATTAACAAAGATAGAAGAAATTTAAATAAAAAAGAATTTAGATAGAAAATTACATAATATAGAAAAAAAGTGAAAAATGAAAAATTATATGATAGAAAAAATTAAAACATAACTGTTTAATTTTTAATATATAAATTTTAAAACAAAATCATATAAGCTAGAAAATTTTTAAAAATTATTTAAGATTGAAAATTTTTTAAAAAAAAATATAGAATAGAAAATGTAAACTTATCTTATATAGTAAAATTTTAAAATAAAATTATATAAGATAGAAATTTATTTAAAAAAATAGTTAAATTACTAAGAAGGAATATTAATAATTTAATTCTAACAATATTAAATATTCATTTATTAAACTCTAGCAAAAATATAATTTAGTTCCAAAAAAAAGAATTTCATTAACGTTATAAATGAATATTTTTCATTAAAAAAGAAGCAGTTAATTAACAAAATTTTCAACATTAAAGGAATAATATCTCTAAACTATTTCCTTTCTGGCACATTCTTGCTGGTATTTATATTCATTCTGCTCTCTTTGTTTATCCAAAATCTATCATTTCATTTCTCTCTAATCCAAGCCAAGTCCAGTCAAGCCAGTACGAGGAATAAACACACAAAGGAAGGTGCTTGTATATATTTTTTAAAACAATATATAATATGTTAATTGAGATCATCAATATGCATATTTTTATTGCAGACAGGCTGGCTGAGATCATGAACAAATATTAATCCATTTTTATTGGAGTTTGCTCTGATCAGGGAGCTTATCATCTTTATCATCTCACAATAAGAATTCATAATATCTCTAACTTTGTCTCTCATTTCATTTGAAATGGCCGCTTTTCATCCACCTGGTGTTGTTTTCATCCCTAATGATGAGATTCTTATTGGCTATTACCTTGCCAACAAAAATAACGAAGAGCTCCATATTTTCAATGGCTCACACATGATTAAAGAGATGAACCTATATGACTCTGATCCCTTCGAATTGTCTCCCGCGTCATCCTATTCAATCTACAATGGTAGGCACTGACACTGGTATTGTTTTACTACAAAAATTAACGAGGAAAGAAGACATTGCAAGATCGGGTTTTGGAAGAAGAAAGGAAATGTTCGTAATATTACTAATGCAGATAACGTAGTTTTAGGAACTAAAACTCTCTTTGTTTTCTATCTTGGAAAATGCCTAAATGATTAATAAAGAACTAATTGGACTATGTATGAATATGATTTGACAGACAATCTGTAGGTATCATATTTGGGAAAACTAACTCTTTTCTTAGTTTTGTAACTTTTGTTAACTTCTAACGACATTCAATTAATTATTTTGCAGGCTGGTTTTGTTCTTTGTAGAAAATTTGATTGCCCAATAGAGATGGACGTGGATATTGAATTTGGGCCTTTATCTGATGTTGATGAAACCGATTGTGATGAAAGTGATAACGAGCTTGAGAAATTCGACGTATGAATGCATTCAAAGAGAGATATGCTGTAGTTGAATAAAAGCATGACCTCCAATTTGTTTTCACGAGATTCTTATAATGTTTTGTGGATTTTGAGTAATAATAAATTTGTCAATTATTATACAATTTTGTTGGACTATTATGTTGTGATCTCTATTGTATATTTTATTCTTTTTTTGCTAATTTGTTTTTGACTTTTATTTTCTTGTTTATTTTTATATTTTGATTGTTGCAACTTATTTCTTTGTACTTTCTACACTTATTTTACTTTGGGATCTAAAATTTATGAGTTTTCTATCTGCATCTTCATACAAAACTCTCATCCACTCTCGATCGTTAACGGTGGTGCGACCACTTTCTCCGATGAAACGGCGCTGGTTTCAGCCCTCTCTCCTAGGGTTTTGAATTAGCTTCCTCAGCTTCTCCCTTTTCTCCTTTTCTCTTCCATTGTTTATCTCTTTTGTTCAGATGGGCAAGTCGAACAAGAAATCTTCCACCAAGGTTTGTGCGTTTTCGATCTCTCACTATTGGTTTTCACTGAATCATTTTCGCTAATTCTAATCGCTTATTATTTTTTTGTTGTTTTTGAAGGTTGATGCTGCTCTCGTCGTCATTTCACTAGTGAAATCTGGAAAGAAAGGTAACAACCGTTCATATAATTCCGCAGCCGATTTACTGTTCTGTTTTAATTTTTTTTTTAATTTGAATTGATTTTTTAAACTTGCTAAACTACTGAAAGTATTTGATGTGATATAATTGTTGATTGGTATAACTGATATTATGAAATTTGAAATTTTTCTCTTTTACTGGATTTGGTGTTCTGATGTTGGTTTTTTATTGGATTGTTTTGATTTTGATGTAGGCTTTATTATTCTTTTACCTTTTCCCTTCTACTCCGGTGCTTTTTGGTGTGCGAATTCGGATCCGCCCTGCCTTTGATGTTGTCTTTGGATGTTTTAATTTCAATTTACTGTCAACCTTATATTTGCAGTATATGTTATTCTAAGCTTCCTTATAGTTACTTTATATTTGCAGCTTGGAAATGGAATACTCACTAGATTCGACCGTATTTGAAAGTGGCCCTTCAAAGCGGTAATATCTCTTTCGTACCTTTGGAATAGAACATACTCTGAGTGATTGATTATTACACTATATTTGCAGCCTACAAGTGGAATACTCATTAGGTTCAACTTTACTCGAAAACGGATGATTTCAATTTACTGTCAACCTTTTATTTGCGGTAGATGTTATTCCACGCTTTCTTATGGTTACTTTATATTTTCAACTTGGAAATTGAATACTCACTAGATTCAACCGTATTCGAAAATGGCCCTTCAAAGCCTTCAAAGCGGTAATATCTCTTTCGTGCCTTTGGAATCGAACATACTATGCGTGATTGATTATTACACTATATTTGCATCCTTTAAATGGTATATCTCTTTCATGCTTATGTATGGAATGAAACATTTTTGTTCTTGATTAGTATAATTGATTCAGTGCTATTCAAGGAAATTATGAGTTATTCATTGAAAGTAAATTATGTTATATGCTTATGTTATTAATGTTTAAGGTGCAAATCCGAGTTCAATTGCATTGCCAGCCATTGTCCGAAGATAAATTTAGAACTGCAATTGTTGATATTTCATCGAAAGTAAAATATTGATTTTAATTACTATATAAAATCTCTAATCAAAGTCCTACAACCACCCGTGCTACCAGAATTAAACCATGTTGATTATGTCTAAGTTTTCGCTCAAATCCATGAAGAACTTGAGCCATTTTCTTCACAGGAACAGTCGAATTTGTTTCTGTTTCAATATCAGGTCTTTAAAGGCCTTGGATATGTTAAATTGATGCAAAGAAGTTTTTATATTGCGGGAATATGCGGTTAAAATATGCAATGGGCCTTCTGTACCTTCATGAGCAATGTGATCCAAAGATAATACACAGAGATGTAAAGGCTGGCAACGTGCTTCTGGATGAAGATTACGAGGCTATTGTCGGTGATTTTGGGCTTGCAAAGCTCTTTGATCATTCTTATTCTCATGTCACCACTGTTGTCTGTGGCACTGTCGGGCACATTCCGCCAGAATACCTATCCACATGCCTAAGAGTTTCATAAATGACACATCTGATGAATTGTACTTCCTTCTATATTTTATGTTGTTTAAATTCACTACGCCAAATTTGAGTTTTGCCAGCACAACTTCGAAAGCGCTTTTACGCAAAAGCGCTGCTATAGGTTTCGCTAAAAACAAATCTAAAAGAGAAGGAAAAAAAGCGCTGTTGTAGGGGAACATTAGAAAGCGCTTAAAAAAGCGCTGGTAAAGGGTCCCCTTACGAAAGCGCTTTTGAAAAAGCGCTGGTAAAGGCCCCCCATTTTAAAGCGCAGGTAAAGTCCCCCCTTTTCAAAGCGCTTTTAAAAAGCGCTGGTAAAAGCCCCCCATTACAAAGAGCTTTTGCTGAAAGCGCTGTCTTAGGCCATGTATTTTTAAACAAACATAATTTATTATTAATCAGATTAACATAAATAAATAAATAAAAGGAACATTAAACAAAAGAGGGATTAGGGTTCGTGTGAGGCCACTGGGATGTTGAAACAAATCTCTTTCTCCTTCTTTAAACGGCGACGGCGCAGCCTTCATCCCTCCGATTCAAATCAATGGCTACCATCTTCTTCCGTTTCTGGCGAAAGGTCCGCCAGCTCCCTCCGGTGAGACCTTCTTCTTCTATGATCTCTCTTTCTCCGATGGCGAGCTTGCAACGGGTTTGGTGATGTTGGTGTTGAACCTTGTCGTTGAATCTTTGTTCGATTTGATGATGAAAGTTGTGTTGTTGAATGTTGTTGTGTTGCTGGGTTTGTTGAAGACGAACAATGATGAACACGTTTTGATGATGATGAACACCATCATCTTCATCAATCTCTTTTTAGTCAATCTTCTCTTCAATACTTTGCATTGTTTTTGTAGATCTTGAGGTGTTTTTACTTCACATACCAATTTGCTAGATCTATTTCTATATTATTTTATTCTATCTTAGACATTAATTGTTCATACAAGATTTGTTCATCAATCCAAGAGATTTTCTTATTCTGCACATGTTGTTCTTATTATATATTTCTTGTTAACTTCACCTGTCTTCATCGATTGAATGTTGCTTGGGCTGTGTTTGTGAAAAGTATTCAGAGAGTTATTAGTATTAAGCTGCGTAAGGTTTGTTTTGTGACCAAATAAACATAGCAGTGTTCATTCTTGTGGCTGTCTCTACCTGATCTAAAGCTTTGATTTGGGAGGCCCACCATTGGGTTTTGGTGGGCTTTTCATTGAGCCAAAAACGGTTTCTCATGTTCTCTTTCTTCTACCGAACGATTTCTTTTCCAATTCCAAAAACATGATGCTCTCTTTTTATCGATTTGTTTCTTCTTCCTCTACATCTTCATACAAAACTCTCACCCACTCTCGATCGTGAACGGTGGTACGACCTCTCTCTCCGATGAAATGGTGTCGTTTTCAGCCCTATCTCTTTCTCCTAGGGTTTTGAATTAGCTTCCTTAGCTTCTCCTTTTCTCCCTTTCTCTTCCGTTGTTTATCTCTTTCGTTCAGATGGGCAAGTCAAACAAGAAATTCGCCCCCAAGGTTTGCGCATTTTCGATCTCTTACTCTGAATCATTTTTTCTAATTCTAATCGCTTATTGTTATTTTGTTGTGTTTGAAGGTTGATGTTGCTCCTGTAGCTGTTTCACCAGTGAAATCTGGAAAGAAAGGCAACAACCGTTCATATAATTCCGCAGCCGATTTTTTGTTCTGTTTTAAATTTTCTTTTCATTTAAATTGATTTTTTAAACTTGCTAAACTAGTGAAAGTATTTGATCTTATATAATTGTTGATTGGTATAACTGATATAATGAAATTTGAAAGTTTTCTCTTTTACTAGATTTTGTGTTCTGATGTTGGTTTTTTATTTGATTGTTTTGATTTTGATGTAGGCTTTATTCTTCTTTTACCTTTTCCCTTATACGTACTCCAGTGCTTTTAGGTGTGCGAATCCGGATCCGCCGTGCCTTTAATGTTGTCTTTGGATGTTTGAATTTCAATTCACTGTCAACCTTATATTTGCAGTATATGTTATTTCAAGCTTTCTTATGGTTACTTTATATTTGCAGCATGGAAATGGAACACTCACTGGATTCAACCGTATTCAAAAGTGCTTCAAAGCGGTAATATCTCTTTCGTACCTTTGGAATAGAACATACTATGAGTGATTGATTATTACACTATATTTGCAGCCTACAAATGGAATACTCATTAGATTCAACTTTACTCGAAAACGACTGATTTCAATTCACTGTCAACCTTATATTTGTGGTAGATGTTATTCCAAGCTTTCTTATGGTTACTTTATATTTGCAGCTTGGAAATGGAATACTCACTGGATTCGACCGTATTCGAAAATGGCCCTTCAAAGCGGTAATATCTCTTTCGTTCCTTTGGAATCGAACATACTATGAGTGATTGATTATTACATTATATTTGCATCCTGCAAATGGAGTATCTCTTTCATGCTCAGGTATGGAATGAAACATTTTTGTTCTTGCTTAGTATAATTGATTCAGTGCTATTCAAGAAAATTATGAGTTATTCATTGAAAGTAAATTATGTTATACGATTATGTTATTATTGTTTAATAAGGTGCAAATCCGAGTTCAATTGCATTGCCAGCCATTTTCTGAAGATAAATTTAGAACTGCAATTGGTGATATTTCATCGAAAGTAAAATATTGATTTTAGTTACTATATAAAATCTCTAATAAAAGTCCTACAACCACCTGTGCTACCTGAATTTAGCTCAAGTCCATGAAGAACTTGAGCCATTTTCTTCATTCGAACAGTCGAATTTGTTTCTGTTTCAATATCAGGTCTTCAATATATCATATATTGTTTGAATCAAAAGCTATAAATCAAATCAATCACAAAATCAACCAAAAAATAAATAAGGAAAGAAGAAAAAAACAGCAGTGGCACAACACAACAATATTTTTGAAAAGTAATTGAAATATAACCACCAAGTGTATAGTATAGGTTTGGAAACTAATCCAAACACGTAAAAAACCGCGCTGGCTTCTGGAATATCACGTCTCAGACCATTAAAAAAGAGCTGACCCTAACTCGTATCCAAACATCAATTATTTAATTGAAATTTAGTCTCAATCACAGCGTCGAGAATAGCAACTTTATTTGATAGTACACTCACACCATCAGTAAGTTTATCCACACTATCAGTAAGTCTACTCACACCATCAGTAAGTTTATCCACACGATCAGTAAGTTTACTCATAGCATCAGTAAGAGTATAACACATCTTGCTTATTGCTATGACAACATCTCCGGTTCCGTCGATACCAGTTAATTTCAATAACCTATTCAGACGTCCAAGATTCTGAGCTTCTTTAATCAGCAGATCCCTGGCTACATCTTCGTTACGGTGTTCAGGAGTAAAGTGAATCAAATCTGGACTGCGTTCTAGCAAGTATTTAAATTTATGCTAAACAAAAATAAAACAAATAATCAATAAAAAAAGTAAACAAACATGAACAAAATAAAAACCATAATTTATGACTAATAGTACCCTTAGAGAATCACTAATTTAGTCCGGGATGGCGTAGAATGGTAACCCAACTTCTACCATGAAGATAGACACCGATCAAGAGATCATGGACATGAAACTTATCAAAGCGAGTCATTTTGGAAATAAAAACTTCTAAACCCTAATAAACCTAAAGTTTTAGATATTAGGTCATTTATCTATTATATAGGGTACCCACATTATTGGACCCGAATAATCATTATAACT
The DNA here is from genome assembly GCF_029867415.1 of Vicia villosa. Taxonomy (NCBI): domain Eukaryota; kingdom Viridiplantae; phylum Streptophyta; class Magnoliopsida; order Fabales; family Fabaceae; genus Vicia; species Vicia villosa. The sequence continues at coordinate 32,940 of NW_026706366.1, read as the reverse complement.
ATAAATTAGTCCAACATCATTAAAAAGAATGTTTTTAAAGGATTTTTTGAAAAAATATTTTCTTAACATATATATGACTTTAATCTCAAATATAAACATTAATAAAATTATTGCTTGTGGTTTAAAATACGTAAGACAAATATTATACTAATATGTGGTTCATTTATAAGAGGATTAAATTATTCCAAAATAAATTACTTATTTTTTTTAAGTATTATTATTATTATTATTATTATTATTATTATTATTATTATATACCTTCTAATTGATATTCACTTTAATATATTTTATTTGTATTTATGATAATTTTAAATAGGTGACACAGTAGTATAATTACCTTGATTTTAAATATAAAATTTACTATAATGTAGAAACTTCAATAAATTTCTAAAATTGTTTGGCCAATATATTGAAATATTAATTCTAAAATTGCTCTTTTAGGGTGTGTTTGGTTCAAATGAGGGGGAGGGGAGGAATTTTAATGGAGGGGAGAGAAGGGGAGGGAAGGGGAGGGTATTTTTTTAATCAGATAGGTGTTTGGTTCAAACGAGGGGAGGGGAGGGGAAGTGAGGAATTTTAATTAAAAATATGTTTGATTCAGGAGGGGAGGGGTTTTATTAATAATTTACATTTTTATCCTTATTATCTTATATAAGTGATACAATATGATATTCAAATGTGAAAAATCTATACATATTTTTTTGTTAGTAAAATTTCTAATATTGAGTGACTAAAAAGTTATAATTTACTACATAAAGTTAAAAAATTGAGTTCACTTAATTTGAATAAAATATTCAAAAACAAATTAAACTATACGTTGATAACAACTTTGAAATCATAAAGAATTATTTAACCTATAAAATACATAAAATAATTTATTATTAAATATAAATGGTTTAAATCTTTTATTAAAATAAATTAATAAATTAAAATGAAAATTTTAAAATTTGATATAAAAGAAAATATGATAGGATACATAACAAAATTACAAAAAACATAAATAAACATAAAAGAGTTATAAAAAAAATCAAAAAGTGAAATGATTATGCTTTATATTTTAAGGACAAAAATTTCAAAATAATTTGAAGGTGGAGAATAATTATAATAAATTGATAGAAGAAATCAAGAAAAATCACACAGAACAGAGCAATAAGACAAAAGAAAATGAATAATTTTAAAATATTAAAATTAAACTGAGGATATTATAGTAATTATAATAATTTTTAAAATATTAAAATTGAGATTCCCTCCCCTCCCCTCCAAATCCCTCCAATTTGGAGGAACGCAAAAAGAGTGTTTTGGAGGAGTTTTGCTCCCCTCCCCTTCCCTCCCCTCATAAAATTTGAACCAAACACATTTAATTAAAAATATTCTCTCCCCTCCCCTCCTTCCATCTACCCCGAACCAAACACACCCTTAGGAAACTCACACTAACAACAATAATGTTATGTCAACATAAATATGAGGCACAAATTTTTGTTTTCTCAATGAATAAAAGTTGAGACTCATTCGTTGTAGAATTTTTATTGTAAAATTTACATTCTTATACACGCTAATGCATCAAATTCTTTTAATCTTATTTACTACCATGTTAGGTTATGGATTTGCAGCCCCCAGTGTAAAATAAACTATCGCCAAAACAGTGAACACATATAGCATTTCATTTAATCGACAAAATAATAATAATAATAATAATAATAATAATAATAATAATAATAATAATAATAATTATTATTATTATTATTATTATTATTATTATTATTATTATTATTATTGATGAGATCACATGTATCCACTAATCCATAAGACATGTTTTCGAGCTTATAGCTTATGTCTTATGTCTTATAAGCTCATATGATAATTTAGACCCGTTTGATAAAGGTCTTTTCATCACGAACTTATAGCTTATTTTATTTTACTAGCTTATAGCTTATTTTCCAGACGCTATTTCAAATAGCGTTTTAGCTTATGTCTTATAGCTTATTATATTTTTTTCCTTTTTTATCCTTATTATTTTAATTAAAATTCATTTTTAACCCTTCAAATTTATTTTAATTTAAAATAAAATAACTATATATTAAATATCTTTTATGTCATTTTACATTTATAAGTTAACTGAACAACTAATTTTACCAAACAATTCAATGAACTTATAAGCTATCAGTCTCAACCATTCGCTATAAGCTATAAGTCATTAGTCATCAGCCATCAGTCATAAGCTATAAGCTAGCTTACCAGTCAACCGCTATTTTTAGCAAACAGATCTTAAACAAAATAACAGCAATATAAAATTGAGATCAAAAGCATACATTTCATATATAGTTAAAAAGAATTAGCTAATTATCGATATAGTATTAAATGAGTCGATATTTCCGTAAGATGCCTCAAATCATTATAACAAATTCTGAGCAATAAAATAAACATACGGTGAACGATGTAAATAATAGCATTTGACAACACCAACATTGTGATCCAAAACATAGTCATAAAATATATCTTAATCGCCTATGATACTAATTGTTTGATTTAATTGAATCGAATAGATATAAATTATAACATATTATTATATCACAAAATAACCAAGAATAAATAGAACGGTGTACCTGGTAGAATTTGAGAGAGTGTTGTCCATCAAAGTGATATGAAAGACTTACTACCCTCATTGCCGTTTAGGTTTTCTAGTGTGTCTTAATCGTTTAATGGGACAACACTTAAATAGCTAAACGGTTGAGGGCAGTGACCTCTCATTAGGCTTAACTGAATGGTCCAACCCATCACGGTCCATTCTGACACAAAGTCCAATCAAACAATTCATCAATAATTAGTGTTTAATAACAATTGACCATAATATAATTAATAATTAATTATTTCAATTCATATTTGATTAATTTTAAAATAATTAATCTAACAAATAATTCATCATTCCACGAAAGAACCAAACACATTGACTTAGACTGTCATTTTGTACGTGAAAAGCTTTGACAATACTTGTTTTGTCTCTTGCATGTACCTTCAAGACAATAACTAGCCGATGTTTTTACAAAACCTTTAGATTTGTAAGTTTTTACTGATAATATTTCTAAGCTAGGATTATATTCCAGATACCCCAAACTTAAGAAGAGGTATTAGATTATATTATATACTTTGTATTTTAGTCTATTGGACTTTATGCAGAAGATTGGGCTTCTACCTCTTTATATAGCCCACTTAGGTTATGATGTAATTTTTAACTTTCATTTCTCAATAATTCAAATTGATGATTACCGCCAACATGGCAACATCATCTTCTTCATTCATTCACATCACCGTAATATCATACAAAACCTAAATCAATTACTAAAATAATAGTATTGTCCATATTTAGATGTATTACGATACCTCAAAGAGGAAATATTTTTTTCTTTTGACTCTTAAAATTAAATCTGGTATTCTTTGACAATTCAATAAGAAAAATGTTAGCAAGATTCATGAATATGAATTAAAATAATAGTAATTTTCACATTAAGATGAATTATGATACCTCTAAAAGGAATTATTTTTTATTTTGATTCTCAAAATGAAAATTGGTATTTTAGGACATTTCAAAAAGGAAAATGTTAGCAAGATTCATGAATTCAATTTCCCAAAAAAGGAAAAAAAAAATTTCTTCTTTATACTCACAAAAATTAACAACTTATAACTTTGACCATTAAAAATTGAAATAGATAATATATGATACTTTTATAATGCGTCCCTGTGATTGTCAAACCCATTTATATATTTTCACCTTACTCCTTAAACCATAATCTCTCATAACCAATCTCTCTAAAATTTCCTCTCGATTTATTTGCAATGGCTGCTTTTCTTCCACCAGGTGTTGTTTTCATTCCTAATGATGAGATTCTTATTGGCTATTACCTTGCCAACAAAAATAACGAAGACCTCCATATTTTCAATGGCTCACACATGATTAAAGAGATGAACCTATATGACACTGATCCCTTCGAATTGTCTCCAGCATCATCCTATTCAATCTACAATGATAGACACTGGCACTGGTATTGTTTTACTGCAAAAATTAACGAAGAAAGAAGACATTGCAAGACCGGATTTTGGAAGAAGAAAGGAAATGTTCGTAACATTACTAATGCAGATAACATAGTTTTAGGAACTAAATCTCTCTTTGTTTTCTATCTTGGAAAATCCTCAAATGATTCCGAAAGAACTAATTGGACTATGTATGAATATGCTTTGGCAGACAATCCGCAGGTATGATATTTGGGAAAACTAACTTTTTTCTTTGTTTTGTAATTTTTGTTAACTTCTAACGAATTTCAATTAATTATTTTGCAGGCTCGTTTTGTTCTTTGTAGAGTATTTGATTGTCCAATAGAAATGGAAGTGGATGATGAGTTTGGGCCTATATCTGATGTTGATGAGACTGATTGTGATGAAAGTGATAATGACCTTGAGAAACTCTACTTATGAACGGATTCAGAGAGAGACATTGACATATTGTTGTAGTTTGCTAAAGCACGGATTTGAGTCTGTTTTTATGTGATTCTTTTAATGTTTTAGGGATTTTGAGTTATAATAAATTTTGTGATCTCTATTGTATATTTACTCCTCATTTAAGAATTGGTTATTTAATTTTCATTATATGGCTAGTTTATTATTATATTTTAATTGTTGCAAATTATTCTTTGTTATTTTCTACTCTTATTTTACTTTGGGGTCTAAAATCTTTGCAATTTGACTCTTTGTCGAACGGTTCAAAGACTTCTTTTTTCATAGGCAATGATCATTCAAGGGATTAATCAAGGGAGTATAAGAGATACTTCACACAGAAAAAATCCGGAAAGTCCTTATGTTCTAAAACAAATGAGGGGTAGGATATCATAAATATGAAAGTTACAAGAGTTTACAATCTTACCGTAGGACTTTAACCACTTTCATGCATTAACAACAATCTTCGACATACAATTAATTATAAAAGCAAAATGACTCGCCCTTAAAGATGATCGTGTTACGCTTCAACCAAATGGTCCAAGCCGCCGCTAATCAAATGACCGCAACGATCGCGTTACGCTGTAAAGATTCCTCCTCCAACAAACACAACACACAAGATAAATCTCTACTTTCCTTCAAAATATCCCTCTTCAACAATTGATGATGTTTCTTAAAATTTATTCCTTTGTTTTTGTTTGTTTATTTAATTCTATCATTTTTTTTTTTGTCTCCGAGTCTTAAACTCATTTCCTTTGATTTCTCAGCATTGTTTGAATTTTAAGTTTTTAAAATATTTATCATACATTGCTTCTTACTCTTAAACCTCTACTCAAGGTAGTTAAAAAGACTAGATAGTGAACCATTAAGAAAAATAGTTTAAGATTCAAAATTTTATCCGAAATCATACTGGGATTCGGAAAATATATAAATATAATTTTAAAATTTATGAATAGTGTATAATCCTTAATAAATACCTTATATTAAATTTGTCAAAGCTTTATATCATTCAAAAATACTTTAAAGTTTGATTTTTATATCTTCAATGAATAAAAAAAGATAATTATAAAAGTTACCTATTTCTAGTTTAAGGGTTTGTTTTTGCCGCGTAAATTTTTTTTGTTTTTCCTTTTGATCTTATGTAGCCTTCTCGCACTTATCATGTTTTTGTTGTATTTTTTATAATTCTTCACCCCCGTTTATTAATAAAGTATTATTTGCCCTTCAAAATAAAATATAAAATTTTGGTTAATACCAGTTTATTAATAAAGTATTATTTGCCATTTAAAATAAAATATAAAATTTTGGTTAATACCAGTGAAACTTATGCAATATAAACAAAAGATACTGATCGCCAAATAGTGAAAATTTAAAATATTAACTCCCACTATTTAAAATAATTATAAAATCAAAAATATGTTTGTAATTCCCTAATTTCAAAGAGTATTCTAATATAGAGGTTTAGAAATAATGAAGAGCTTCGAGTTCATAATTAGTATAAGAATGGCATGTTTAGTAAATACCTTAAAGAAGAAAGTGTATAATGAGCATTCCTCAAACTAGCTATTTAAGTTCCATCTCAAGAAAAAAGCATTATTTTTTCAAAGGTGGGGTTCTAGTTAGAAAATTTATTGTTCTTGTAGATGAATGTAAATCTAGCATAGAATAGATGAATCAGGCATGTATTTGTGAGTGCATGTTGAAACTTGTACGTTCATACATTGATAATCCTTGTATAAAAATGGCTTCTAAACATGTTAGTATATGTCATGGAATGTTTAGGAGTGGTTGATTGCTGGTAAACCATATAAAAATCATTATTTTTTGAAAAAGTTACATGGATTAATCAATTGTATGCTTATAACAATCGATTGTATAGTTAAATTTCTGGGTTCTTTGATTGACTCATTGTGATAATCGATTGACATATTCCACATACCGAAATTTTTGTTACAGAATGAAGAAGAAATCGATTGCTTCATATAGTCAAACGATTATATATCCTGAATTCTTCATGTTTGCACTTGTTGATCATTTTATGCAAAGCTTGACTTATGAATTCATATAAATGATATGTATCAAGTTTGAAGTCATATTTCATTGCACGGGATGTATTTGTATGTGAATTATACCAAAATAGTGTGAACACAATTAAAAGCCCTAATCGATCATAAGAATGTATATGTGTCTTATGAGGCGAAATAGTGTCCAAGTTTCGTATAAGGTAATAAAATGATATACTTAGAGATTCACTAATTGTAATTGTGGTATACGAAACCCTAGTTATTTGTAAGAACGTATCTGTATAATGGTTGAAGTATGTTAACCTAATTGTAAGTGTTGTTTAAGGTACTTGACCGAAACACATAGAAACTCATTGAGTGAGGAATGTAGTATACGAAACCCTGTTCGGTTATAAAAAGAGATCTGCATCGAGGTTTAGGTATAAGACTAAGATTAGTTTAAGAGCGTGAAACTCTTGACATCATACATAGTATGCGACAGATGACACAGTAAGACTCTAGCGTAACCATTTAGATTAAGTGCAAACCTTCATAATGTGTTTGTATGTTGATGCTTGCCTAATGGAATAATCGATAAGTGAGAAACATATCCCTTAAAAGAGATTAACTGGGGGAAGAGTATTTAGAACACTAGGTTTGTATGCGTGTGCTTACCGAAATAAGGCTACTTGGTAAGCAGTGATACCCAAGGATGAGGCTGGAATTCGACAGTGTGAACTCATAGGAAGTTTGATAACACTTCATGTTCGGAGAGTATCAACATCCATTGATTCTATAGAAAATAAAGTGTAATGGTTAAATGAATGTCAATTACCTTGTCTTGTCAAGAGATGTAACACGATAATATGGTGAGCATAAAATAACAAGGACTTTTGTAAGCCTTACACTCTAAAGTCTTCATTGGAATGTTTGTCTTCCAATGTAGGTTATGAGCTCCTTATTTAGCATAATAATTATGGGATTTTGTTCATGGATATTTGATTTGATTTCATCCAGAAATAACGCAAAATCTGCTGGATATTATTTGTTCCATAAATCTTTCCAACAAGATATGATTAGTTACAATTCAAATTCAAATTCAAATTTAAATCTCCATTAATCGTCTTCCAAATATAAAACAAATCAGCTAATCATATTGCTAAACCAATAGTAATAAAATTTAATCGACTCTTTGAAAAGGAAATGTTCCAAAACGCAACAACATTGATGTGTTGTGCAAGGCCCCTATGTCATACCAGCATGTTGGAACATTGTGTCTAACATGTCTCCTTTCTACACATCCGTACAAAGCAAGCTATATTAATCTTGAACAATTTGAAAACTTCTCTATATTGTTAATTATTTTGAAAAATGTAACCAACCCAAATAGGCAATCCTCAAGAAACTACAAATTCATTACTTGAAATGAAACAATCACAAATTTCAGACACAATTTATTCATTAATCATTATTCTCAACATTCAATAGAACTTCTTGTTGTACCTCTTCTCCTTAGAAAGTATATACATCCTATTTTACACTATTGTTCATTTTAATTGATTTACAAAAATTAATGTCATTCCTAAAAATAGGGAACTTACAGATTTTGTGGGGTTAACTTTATGACGTCGTAGAGACAAACTGAAGATGTCTGATGAAATTAAAAAATATGGAAATATTGAAGAAAAAGATGATGAAACTAGAGATGGATTGAAGAAACCTTTGATGAAATGATATCAAACGCCTGTTTGATATCATAAAAAAGAAAATACTTCTGATGAAATTTGAAAGAAAAATATTTTAGATGAAATCTGAAAGAAAATACTTTTGATGGAATCTGAAAGAAAATACTTCTGATAAAATCTAAAGGAAAATACTTCTGATGGAATCCGATGAAATGATATCAAACACCTTCTTGACATCATAAAAAGAAAATACTTCTGATGAAATCTGAAATAAAATACTTCTGATTAAATTTAAAATAAAATACACTTGATGAAACCTGAAAGAAAATACTTCTGATGAAAATCTGAAAGAAAATACTTCTGATGAAATTTGAAAGAAAATACTTCTGATGAACTCTAATGAAATGATATCAAACGCCCGCTTGACATCATAAAAAAATACTTGTGAAGAAATCAGATGAAATGATGCCAAACACCCGCTTGACACGATAAAAGAAAATACTTCTAATAAACTCTGATGAAATGATATCACACGCTCGCTTGACTTCATAATGAAATGATATCAAAGGCCCGCTAGACATCATAAAAAGAAAATACTTTTGATGAATGATGTCAAACGTCTGTTTGATACCGTAACAAGAGAGTAAATTTGATAACTAATGAAATGATATCAAACGCCTGTTTGATACCGTAACAGGAAAATTAAATTTGATGACTGATGAAATCTAGAAGAATCCAAAATGTCGATACCGTAGCAGAGAATTAAATCTGATGACTGATGAGGTCCGAAGAGATCTCAAGTATCAATATCAAATGCTTGTTTAATAATTTCAAAAGACATTTGATGAGACTGATGAAAATCTGATGAAATTGAAGAAGGTCTGATGATATTGAAGGAAGTCTGACGATACTGAAGAAAGTTTGATGATACTGAAGAAAGTATGATGATTTTGAAGAAAGTATAGGGACTCGCTGAGGATTTGAAGTATGAATAGTATTGGCATAAATAGTAATTGTTGGATGTGATCTGATGAACAAGATTTGTCCACTGGGGGGATTATCTGTTGGGGAAGACCAGACAAATAAATCTCGGGAGGCTGGAAAGATCCTTGATTTTGCTTGGGAAGACCTCAGTCGTGAGGGCTGGGATAGTTCCATTTTATAGATATCAACGGTTTTTTAAGGATTAACTAAAGTATTCTGTTGGGGAAATAGATCAATCGCAAAAGAAGTCTAGTGCGTATTATGTGTGATGCATTTGTGTTCTAATTATTCAATTCAAGAGATCGTGCAAGTTATGCAATATCATAGTTGTATTATTTTTCTGGGAGGTGCCAAGATAGTTGGGCTTTTCTGTAGATTGACTGAAATACTCTGTTAGGAGAAAATCAGTCACAACAAAAGTGCTTGTTGTTATATTTTGTTTGGTTTAGCTGTGTGTTATGCATGAAATGCATATATTGATAAATATGATGCATGAGGTTATGCATGCTATGCGATGATACCAATTGCTAGGTGAAATGAGTGATTAATATTAATAAAGGTGCTGAATGACATCAAGTATTGATACGTCCTAAGCGATGTTGGGCTTTGAGATAGTTTGCCAAGCAAGACTAGACTTTTAGATGTTGTGCGAGGCGAGACTGGGCTTTACTATGATGTCAAACAAAGCTTATAGCTTGAAAAGGATTGCCTGGGTTGGAAGGACTTCTGATGATGTCAATTGAATGCGGTGACATGCATGGTATGATACTAGAATGAAGACACGTAGCTAATGCATGATTATGATTCATGCGATGATATGCATGTTTTGATAGATGTTCATGTGGCGGGAGGTGGAAGGTTTAAGTTTGGGAAATAGGTTATAACGACATGATTCCCGACACCTGCTCCAGATCCAATAATTATTGATGTTCCTTGAACTTGCCTAAGCAACTTATCTCTGCTCCGGTCTATTGAGATTTTCCCTTGTCCTAACTTATGGAATAATCTTGTCATAAGACGACCTCGATCCGGCTTTCCCCAATATCTTGAAGCTATATGCCCCTGCTTGATAGTCTCTTGGAGTGGTTGACTTATCCATGTAAATTGTTAGCTTTTTCATATGAATTAAACATATTTTTTAACTTTTAAATATTTGCTCTTATGTGTTTTCATTTGTCTAAGTGGTTATGTAAATATAATGGTTGTTTATTCTGTGATAAGTGTTTTTTTTTTTTAATTTGTCAATATCTTTTCAGTGATGGAGCAACCCATTTCCCCTTCTCCACAAACACAACCAGCAGTAGTTGTTGGTGCTACTCTCCCTCCCATTTTCACTGGTAGAAAAAGTAGGAAGCTTGTTGCATTGAAGAATGACTTGACTAAATTGCAACTTACTTCCCCCGTGTGCACCCGCAAGACATGTTTTTGGATTTGATATGTTTTTGGTTTTTTATACTACACGATTATGGAACTCGCATTTTTTTATATCATGATGCTTATTTGATATTAAATGTTTTTTATTGGAATTAATTTTACTACTTTAAAAAGTGATAGAAAATAAAATAAAAAATATTAATATTATAAAAAATTTATAGTAGAAAGAATTTATAGAAAAAAGAATATTAAAAGAATAATTTTATATTTAAAAATATTTTAATAGATAATAATATAAATAAAAATAATAATACAATAGATAAAAATTAATAATGGTTTAAATTGTTGTTAAATGTAAAAATTAACTAATTAGTAGCGCTTTAAACCGTTAGAAAATAAATTGTATTTAAAATTAATAATCTAACTACGATGGTTTGAACCGTCACGACAGTTTTAAACCGTCACAAACAACAACGGAAACAAAAAATATTTATGACGGTTCCAACCGTCAGGATATCACATTCACGATAGTTTTAAACCGTCGAGAACAACAATAAAATAATAATCAAAGGCATAATCACGGCGGTGTTTAACTGTTGCCATTTCTAGTTTAAGTCAGCTCAAACCCGTCGTGAACTAGCACAACGGTTGATGTGTTAAGTTATCTGCACAAGAGTTTGAACCCCAACAACTATATTTTAATTAATTTCAAAACTAGCACATTAAACCTCTCGGCTTATGAATAAAACCAAGGGGTAAGATATATATATATATATATATATATATATATATATATATATATATATATATATATATATATATATATATATATATATATATATAAACAACTCGTTACATTGTTTACACAAAATAGTAATAAATTAATTTATTTATAAACTACATTGTTACCTAGAATATTATATTGTTTACACAAAATAATAAAGTAAAAAATTATTTTTCCCGAATATCTAGATTTTGGATCTTGGAATCATAGAATTTGTTGGAAGAAAATATTGGATGAAGAATATTCTCTATGGTTATTGCTTGCTTTTGTTTCTGATATAAAACTAAAAAATGTTAGATAAATAAATAATTTTTTGCTCAATTAAATATATATATGATTTTATGCTCAAGTAAATATATATGAACATAAACCTTAAACTCAAATAACTGTCTACTCATGCAATCCATCACAGAGATCTTATCATAACAAGTGCTCTTGCAAACTTTAAAGTGTTGGATGTAGATAGTTTCAAACACTTCATGATGCTTCACTTGTTTCAATATACTGTAACGTCTGTTTCAAATGTCACAATTGACAAAAACAATATTGTGGCATTAATCTGTTGGCCTTTCAAAGGATTAAAACTCTATATTGATCTAATCATAATTTATTAGGCATTACAACAGGAACAGAACATTTTTCATCAACCAAACATATATAATAAAACAATTAAATTCCTTATAGAAAATATCGCCTAAGTTAGATCCATCAACTGTTTCTAACTAATTTAATGTGCCAATATTTCTAATCATGTGAAACCATGTAGAATTAGAAGGCATAAAATGGAAGCTGGAAAGGGAAAACCCCTGATTTCTTTTCCACACCCTCATTTAAATTCATGTCTAACTTTTTTTTAGTGAAAGGCCTCACATCCCAGCAAAAAAAAAATCCAACACCCACATATTATTTCAAAAAAGATATTGGCAGTGTGATGTGAACGAAAAGCAAGATAAACATATATCACAAAGCAATCAAAGGTTTATGTTGCACAATGGAAATATAGTATATTTTGTTAAACAAAGGTGCATGGAATCTATCGTGTTCTACAATAATACTGTGTATGGAAAACTGCCATAATTCTGTGTTTTTTTTAAATTGTGGCATTTGAAACCGACGTAACTGTACATTGAAACCCACGTAACACTACATTGAAACCGCCATAATTAGCATCGGGTATTCGAAGACGCATATTAGAACTATCCCTTTTAAGAATTCAGATTTGAATTTAAAATTTATTTTTGATAAAAATAGTTTTTGATGTGTTCGGATATGTATATCTAAATTCAGGAGGGCATTTTCAAAATTTCGTCAAGCGCCTAGTAGAAATAGCAAGGGTTAAAATATTTAATTAATATTATGTGGTTATTTTGGTTTTAAAAAAATACTTTTTTTTGGCTTAATACCACCAGTTTAGTCCGGTTCGGGGGCGAGTTCTGGCATCAAGTGGTTCCATCTCCCTCCCGATCACAGTTGCGGGGGATCAAACCGTGGTTCTCCCTACCAAGTCCAGCGCCAATCACCACTGGACCAACAAACGATTGGTTCAGCGCTAAAAAAATACTTTAATATAGACGAAATAAATTATTAATTTCTTCAATAAAGGTGTGAATAGTAAAGTTCTTTAATTTTTTTTAATAGGCAAGAGATCTATTAAAAGCGGAGTATTAGGGATACTCAACTCGAATTACTAAAAGGAAAATCTCTACTTCTCAAAACAAAGAAGAGGTAGAGTATTCCAAGTATAAAAGTTACAACCAACTTTTAAAGAACAGCAAATTGAAAGTCATATCCACGATCTAAACACAGTAGCTAACATACAATCATCAAACGAAGGGACGACTTGGTTGAAAATAAAATCGTTTCTCAATAACCACAAGCTCCATATCGAAACTAACCATATGACACCTAGAACTTTTCTCTTCAAAGCATAGTTAATTTTGTCAAGATGAAAGAAGAAAGACTTATACTCCTCCAAGGTTAATTCGTTAACAGTCTCCAGCCACATACTAATTCTTCTCCAATGCTGTCCGCAAAAGTGCATGTTTCGAAAAGATGAGAAACAGATTTTTCATGTGCCTCACATAAAACACAAAGAATGTCATTTGGTTCGGATAAAATACTACGTTTGAAGACATGATCCTTAGTGGCTACCCTATTGAGAATAACTTTCCACCCAGAGAATAATAACTTCGCCGGTGCTTCGATCTTTACAAAAGGTTTACAAAAGGTATGACATTGGATGGTTCTTGCTTATGAATATTCTATAAAACTGCAAAATGGAAATATTGTTTTTCATCCGGTAAAAATTTACCACGTCATTCACCGATAGGATTCGAAGCCTCCACGTCATGATTTCCCTTCAAGACAAATTTCAACTATAAAAACACCTTATCCTCACTTTCATTTTCTACCATCTACATAATTCCATTATAAAATTCTTTATTCACTCTCGTTTTAGTTGTAATGGAGATTCTTTCACCTGGTATTGAATTCTTCCTCTATGACGAGCTAATTGTTGGTTATTTCCTCGCCAACAAGAACAATCTAGAGGTTCAGGCTTTCAATGGCTCTAACTTGATTACAGGGTTGAACCTATATTAGTATGACCCCTTCAAACTTCCTTTTCGTATGCTCTTATCCTTGGAGAATCAGAGGTATTTTTACTGGTTCACTCTAAAATTTGAGGAAGAAATTGTTGTTAGGCACTACAACAGCGGTTTTAGGATGAAAAAAAAAGAAAATGTTAAAGACATTACTGTTGGAGTTGATAATGTTGTTTTAGGAAAGAAGTCCCTCTTTGTATTCTATTTTGGAAATTCGGTAGCTAGGGCTATCGAAACTAATGGGTTATGTATAAGTATGCCTTGGCCGACACTCCTCTGGTAAATGATTTGGTAAAACTATCTATTTTCTATGTTCATTAATTAATCAATGATGAAAAAAGGTAATGATAACTACTAAGTAATTGGTTTTGATTATTCTGCACGGGTGTTTTGTTGTGTGCCGTGTTTTTGACCATCCACGAGGATTTGTTTTGGAGTCTGAGTTCGGGCCAATATCTGAAGTTAATGAAGTGGATATCAGTGAAGATGTTAGGATGAATGATGTCAACAAAATCTGGATGGAAATGTTGATGTGCCAAGGATTCGTGAAGAGCTGGATGCAATTTGATCTCATTTGATTTTCTTTTCCATCAATTTTGAAACATCCCCTTTTCATTCATCCTTGGCACAAAAGCATCCCCTCAAAATTCTAGTCGACAACACTCATCATAACATCTTCCAACATTAATCTTAGATGTTTTCCCAAACTCAGACTTCTTATCTAATCCTTGTGGGCAATCAAAAATACCGCAGACAACAAAAGAAGCATGCATAATAATCAAAACTAATTATTTAGCAGTTATCATTACATTTACTAATCATTGATTAATTAATTAACATAGTAAAGAGAAAATTATCTGAAATCCCATACTAGAGGAGTGTCAATGAAGGCATACTCGTACATAACATAGTTAGTTTTGATAGCCTTTGTAACAAAGTTTATTAAATAGAAAACAAAGAGGAAATTCTTTCCAAAAACAATATTACGAGCTCCAACAGTAATGTCTCGAACATTTGCTTTCTTATCCAAAAATCGATGTTGTAGTTCCTAACAGTAACTTCTTCCTACACTTTTGGTGTAAAGAAGTAAAAAATCTTCTAATTCTCCAAGAAAAAGGACGTTACAAAAGATAGTTCGAATGTTTTATACTAATATAGGTTCAACTCTATAATCAAAAAATGCTTCTAATTCTCTCTTAAAAAATTACTTTCCCTCGTTGAAATGCTTTTGGATGAGACATTTTAATGAAGGAATGTAATGTTTTGAAAAACATTTTAAATAATTTGTACAAAATTCATTGTTTGAATTAAAAATATATGAAATATTAAAATGATGGAAATCTATAAAATATTTTGTCCAAGTTAAATTAAGTGATCATGAAATGACATCTAAAATCATAGAATTTCTAATTCCTTGAATATCAAATTGGTTGATATTATAATTTTAAATTTTGCAAGTTAGACACCATATTTTCCAAAATTTTTACATTGACCCCCAAAATTTTATTAAAAATTGCAAATTGGTTCATAATAGTTTTTAGGCTTAATTGCAATTTTGGTCCCTCTATTTTACATTTTTTTTGGTTTTGATCCCTCCATTTTAAAAACCATGATTTTGGTCCCTTTTTAAAGTTTTGTGTTGAATTTTAGTCCCCTCTCTAATTTGAGACTTATTTTTAATGATGTGTCACTGATATTGCTGATGTGTTAATGCCTCATTATATAATTAATTTAATTCATTTTCATTAATACAAACAATTATCTTATTTATCAAAAATAATTTAAAAGTTTTCTTCATTAATAATTAATTATATTATTTTCAAAATAAAATTAATTTCTCCATCTTCTTCGTTTTCTTCTTCTCTCTTTCCTCAAACTAGGTTATTTCTGCAGAAAATGAATTCCAAAAGATTCACAAGGTAACAAGGTTGTTTTTCATGTTTATGACATTGTTTTCCATATCTTCTTTGTTATACTCACAAGCCAATCAATTGTTTTCATAGGTAACCAACCTTTCATCCTCTCTCAGAAAAAAGGGTTTGTAAATCTGGTAAAATATCCTCACCTAAAAACTATAACAAAAAACCCTCACTCTAAATTATAACAGAAAAAATCAAATTTGCTTGTGATACCGATTGTCGTTATGCTTTCCAATAGCAATCAGATTTATGGCGCCGTTTCAAGAGGCATGTTTGCTTCATTCGTTTTAAGCGAAGCTCTCAAAAAAAACTTTTCGTAAAAAACTTTTCGTTCTTACGGCGACATCGGTGATTCAAAGGTCTGTTTGTTGCAGGAAATGGATCTGACATGATTTTGAATCAGATTCATCTCAATCCACTTTTAATGTGTGGTCGTGAAATTAGAAGGTGAAAAGATTTCAGATTTGTAACATTTGCTAATGAAAAGTTAATGAGAGATACCATTGAAGGGATGAACAGTCAGAACATGAAAGTTTATGAGTATTAATACTTAAGTTGTTAATTAGATGTTGGGATCTTCTAGTTTATGGTATCTGGTTTTGTTATGCTTTCCAGATTTGCATATGTGTTAACATATGTGTATAAACAATTGTTTGAGAAATTAGGGATAATGAAATATTACGCAAGAATTCATCAAGTTATTTCTCTGATTAATTTGAATGTTCACTTGTAGGTGTTATTGATTCTCCTTCTAATGGATATGAAATATTTGTATTATGTACATAATTGATACTACAATTTTGTACATGGAATGTTTGATTGATTAACTACTCAATCCCCATCCTCGTCATATTGTAGTGTTTTTTTTCTAAAGTTAAGAGGAAAAAAAAGACGGACTAATTTCTAGAAGAAAAAGTTAGGGGTTAGAATGAATAAATTAAGATGTTTATTTTTATGTTTTAATAATATTAATATAATATCATTATTATTAATGAACTATTTTTAATTGATTTTGAATTTTTAATAAATAATATTATCATTTTAAAAATTAAAAAAACGAATTAAATTAATTTTATAATGACTTGGCATTAACACGTCAGCAATATCAGTGACACATCATTAAAAATAAGTCTCAAATTGGAGAGGGGACTAAAATTCAACACAAAACTTTAAAAAGGGACCAAAATCATGGTTTTTAAAATGGAGGGATCAAAACCAAAAAAAAAAATGTAAAATAGGGGGACCAAAATTGCAATTAAGCCTAGTTTTTAAGTTGGTCCCTTTAAATTTTATAAATTGATAATTGGTTTCTATTTTTAAATTTTAAATTTTGGATAAAAAAACTTTTAAGTTTATAAAATGAATTTCATCAATCTAACTATGATGTATCCTACTACTCTATCCAAACAATTTAAAAAAAATGAATTACAATTGAACCACTGGAATTGCTTAGAATTTAAAATTTCATAAAAAGTTTAAATTACCTCTTCCAAAAATATTTTAAGAAATTCAAAATTCTTAATTTTAATTGCCAATTTTTAAGAAATTCAAAATTCTAAGAAATTCATTCATTTTAATTTTTTTTTGGATGGAGTATTAACATGATTCGTTGTTAAATTTCATAAATTTTAAAAATTTTGAGCTAAATTAAAAATATGTAAAATAGGGACTAATTTGTCTTTTTTAAAAATTTGAAGGGATACAATCGTAAAATATGAAAATTATTTGCAACTTATTTGAAAATTTATAAAAATTTTGGGTTTAAATTTAAAACTTTTGTAAAATATAAAGACCATCTTGCAAAATTTGAAAAATTAATAATAAACCATTTAACATTCGCATTATATAGAGTGAGTGAACAATTTCCAATTCTTTATTTTTTGGGGTGATTTGAATTTCTCAAATTTAACTTGAATAACATATTTCATAAATTTATATGATTTTAACAATTCTCCATATTTTTTTATCCAAACAATAAATTTTGATTGAATTATTTTAAATTTTATTAGATAATTACTTTTATTCACTAAAATATTTGCAAATGTGAATCTTTAGTAGACAACTTAGTCTAGAAGCACACAAACGCAAACAGTTTAAATACAAAAGATGAAAATACATACCTCAATAACGATGTACCCAGATTGCAGAATACCAACAAATAAAAAGCTTATTAGCTTTCATGGGCATCCTTTTCCATTAACAATAAATGAAACTTCAAATCACATATTTTTTTCTTAGACATTTGCAATCACAATTTGGAAAGCAATAACAAATTACCTGACTTTAGACGTGTATCGGATTTGGATCTAAAAGATTGAGTTGAGATTCAACAATGGAAAACCATCACTTACAGAAATTTTGAAAAACAAATTTGAGCAACCCCGAAAGCTACTGTCTATCTATCAGATAGCAAATCAAACAAAGATTCATTGCAGCGATAGACAACAAAAAATTATGATTTAAGCATTATTCAAGTATTGTAACCTTGTAATTGACAATAGCATGTCAAGATCAAAGTGGAATATATATTTTACCTTGTGACCGAAAGTAGACGAAGATGAAAGATCACCATACTCACCATCAATTTCATCAACATCAGATATGGACCTGAACTCTTATTCTAATTCGTCTCTGGACAGAAAAAAGGATAAGGAGCCTGCATAACAAGAATAAAATTAGGGGAGAAACTATAACTAGAGAGAAATTGAAAGATGTGAGGAAGACATGTTTAGGATTTAGAGGTGAGTCGAGAATATGAAAATAAATGAGAGTGAGAGTTTCATTTATAATTGAGAATTTGTCACAAATGGAAATCATGTATGTAAGCAATGACGTAATTTTAGAATCCTAGAAAGGAATTCTCTTCTTTTAGTAGTTTTATTAATTTCCTCTTTTGACAGAAACAAATCATTTTAAGATATGGTTTACAAATTATGTTTGTTAAGATATGGTTTTTTCATGAAATAAGTTTTGCTTTATCAAAATAATTTATCAAAAACTTATTTCAACACATTTTGTAATTCTAGTCTTTAGGATAGAATATGTGACTAAGAATGACTAGGAACATATCCTAATAAATGTAACAATCATTAAAAAAAAATAATTAGAAAACATGCACTCAATGTGTCTTCTTTCAGATATTAATAATTTCCAAAAATTTAGTAATTCAATTTTTTTAACCGTTTCCTTCTTTAATTCAAACAGAAAAAGGTATTTGTATCATTTAATTCCAATAAATATAACCCATAAATTAAATTACTAAAATAACTATACGTTAAAATAAGTAAATATTTTGTAAAAAGGAATCAGTTGAGTAAAAAAGTAAAAAGGAATCAGTTGAGTAAAAAAAGCAGAAACAATAAAAAAAGGTAATTCCTTTATGGAATTCTAAAAAACTTGCAAACAAGACAAATGATGTCATTTGTATTTGCCACATGTTTCCTTTCAGGCAAAATCTAAGTTATAAAACAAATCCCCACTCTCATTATTTTTATATATGAAATTCACCTATCTCTGACATAATTCTCAATTTATCCAACGTTTTTGCTTTATTTGGTTGCTTTTCTTCCACTAGGTATTAGGTTTATTTATCCTCATAGATAGGAATTTTGTTGGCGATTATACTGTTATCCTAAACAATGAAGATGTATGCTAAGGACCTATTTGAACTACCTTATGTTTTTTCTTATATTATATAGTGTAGTGTAAGAAGAGATATAAAGCATTTCAAATGGGTCATAAACATACATATTCATCCACTTAATCGGGTTAGAATTAGAAGTCACTCACTAGAAACTTGTAAAATTGGATGGATTAATACATGTTGATTAATAAGCCTCAGGTATGCCATATGTTTAAACTAAATTTTTTATGTTACATTTATTTGTTACTTTTGATTATTTTCTATTTTTTTTTGTCCTTTCTCATGTCTTTAATTTTCCCAGGGATGTTTGTGGATACTAGGATCGAGCCTGCCTATGAGTTATTGGAAACTAATGCTAGAGACGATGACAAATTCGTAAGTTTTGAATTCTAAAGATACTTACTCATGGTGAAGATGATGAACGTATTCTGGGCTGGATTGGTCTCGATTAAAGTCGTGAATATACTCCTGGGAACTTGAGGAGAATGATGGAATACTTTATATCGGTCGAAAGTGGCTGCAAACTTGATTTTTACGATTTGCCCTAGCCTTGGTATTTTTCTCTTCTTCAAACCCTAGTGACTTGCCCCTTTCTCGTCCCCCTGCCCATCGAATAAGAAGAGCCTTTATATGAATGGAATTAGGGTTGATCTTTGAGGAGAAAAAGATTGATTGGTGATGTGGAGATTTAAAAAGATTTTGAATGAAAATCTCTTCAAATACTTCTATTCTTGGACCAACTCTATTTCTTGCATATTTTCCTTTTAATCTTAGCCCTTGAATCATATTTGGATTTGATTTGAAATAATAAAAAAAGAAAATATCATCATATAATTATTTTAGGATTTTATTTGATTTTTATTTGAAATTAAATGAATAAAATCAAATAAAAATAAAATAATATCACAAGAATAATTATATTGGACCAATGTACCTTTCTTGGGCTTACTACCATGTGGACAATTCAAAATTATAGGCCCAATACTTAAAAATTAGATTTTGTTCACTTAGGGTTTCAAGCGAATTTCCAATTTTACCCAACTTGTGCGCATCGTATCTCCCTCTATTCTAATCATATGAATGCATTCTAGGATTATTTAGAAAGCTCAAAGAGTCCTCTAAATGACCTTTTTGGTTTCATTTCAATTGAAGCTTCCATGCTCAAGTTATGAGCTTTGACCTAAAAGGTGTTTTTGTTGACTTTTTCGGAGGACCTATAATCTCTTGCACCATATCTCCCAAATGAAGCATTTCTGGCCTTGGCTTGTGAGTGACAAAGTTGTAGAGAATTCAATTTCCTTCAAAATAGGCTTTTGTTGGGAAATTTTTGATACTCCATGTGAAAGTTATGACCGGTCAAAGTTGAGTTGACTTTCTCCTTTAAAAAACCCTAATTTGAACCTTCTGAATTTGTTCATTTCTGAGTTTTTATTGATGGATCGTGATCAATCCTTGATCAAATGATGGATATAACCTCACTGTTTACGGTGATTTCCGGTAAACAACCGCTAGTCTTCCAAACTATAATAAATATGATTTGGTTACTTGCAGGATCGACTAAATTGATCCTAGGACACATAGTCAAGAAGATTGTTATCAATGTTTATTCGAACCATATTCATTATTTGTCTTCTTCAATAAGCGTTGTTCGATTAAAGAACAAATAGTCTTGACAATCACTTTGTTATATATAAATGTGACTTCAATGGAAAGATAAGTAACATATCATAGAAAATTAAAAGGACTATTGAAACGTAAAGAATCTTAAACTGCAGAAATGTAAAAGACTTTGAAAGTAAATAGCATGAAAGTAATTCGAAAGTAAATGACGTCAAAGTAAAGACACAGAAATGTAAATGGCAAGAAGTAAACGAAATGCAGTAATTCTGGAAGATAAAAACAAAAGATAATACACATGTATTAAAATGGTGGTGTCATACGTACATTTTCTCAGCGAACTCTTTCTCTTAACGCTTGATACTTGAGTAAATATGTGAGTGATTTGTACAAAATGAACACACGGAATCCTAACATTAAGACTCCTATTTATACTAGTTTCGACCTTAACGGTCCTATACTAATCTGCTGCCACGTTTCTCATAAGGACTTCTAGCGATGCCATCTGTTACTTGGACAGTTACAAAACCGTCTTCGAATTTCAAATCTTCCCGCCTGAGTCTATCTTCGACGCGTGGCAGTGTATTAAACAAACACTACGAAAAAACACGCTAGGTAGTAATACTTGAATATATTTACAAATTCGTCTAAGTCCCCGAAGACACATACTTTTCACTAGCTTTCAGTATTCATTATCTTCATAGTGAACTTAGAAATATTTACTCTCGAAGCATGACCATCAGTAGTCATTCTTTTATTTTTAAGGGATGGCCATCAGTAACCATCTTTCCTTCGATTTTCTACCTCTTCGAAGGACAAATACTTCAAAACGAAATCTTCAGCTAACAAATTGCCCCCAATAAATGCCTGTTTCGAGAGTCAACAGAAATAGGCGTTTCTTGTCATTATAAGATTTCGTTCTTTATTGATCTTTGAGAGTTCCAAGACTGCTGACTAACGTCATAATCATTGATGACCCTGTTTCCGAAACGTCTTGTCATTTTCAAAGATGTCTTCTCATAACTTACATTCCCACGTTTTAACCTTACTTCTTGATCATTACTCCTACATACTAGGAGTGAAGCTATCTCTTATTCGACCGCCGTTGGATTAAATCACCAGCCGCCACGTGTTCTTTGGATTTTACCCAAAAGATTTAAAAAGGGTTTCCGTTAAACCTTTAAATACTTGGTCTTGCACTTCTACACAACCTTTCATTCCTATTTCTTTATCTTCTTCAAAGAAAACCAAACATCTTCAATCTCTTCAAAATCTCGTTCTCT
Organism: Vicia villosa; assembly: GCF_029867415.1. Classification (NCBI taxonomy): domain Eukaryota; kingdom Viridiplantae; phylum Streptophyta; class Magnoliopsida; order Fabales; family Fabaceae; genus Vicia; species Vicia villosa. Next base: position 10,560 of record NW_026706366.1, on the reverse strand, counting down.
TAATCGGAAATTTCTCTATGGCTTCATCTTCAAATGTTCTTCAACCTGCTCTGAAGCTCCAATCAACAACACGGTCTGGGGAACAAGAGCACGTTCAAAACCCTAACACCGAAGAAATACGCGCTATTTATGCTTCCCAGGTAATCATTCCCTTTGAACTTTCTGGAAAATCTCTTGCCTTTATGGGTTCATTACCAGGTGAAAATATCCCATCTCTGAATAAATTCTTCCCCGCTTATTACAAGACCAGACCATTAGTTAGCAAAATTAAGATAGATGAAGATGGCTGTTCTCCCCCAGGAAAATCTGCTAACATGGAAGAAACTCCCACTGAAACTCCTTTAGTTTTAGCGAAAATTAGGGTAAACTATATGACCAACTCTGTAAAAGTGTTTAGATCAATCCCTTTGGCCAAGGATCCTGATTTGTACTATGCCTGGTTAGAAAAAGTAGAGAAACAGAAAGAATCCTTCTGGAAATCGTTAGGAATATATGATTTGATTCAACTGTCCAAGACAGGTTTAGAATACAACCAACCCATGTTAGTAGCAGCAGTTCACTTTTGGGATGCTTCTCACAACACTTTCCATCTCCCCTGTGAAATGGTTACCCCTACTCTTTTTGATGTGGCTGCGATTACAGGACTTCGACCAACTGGCGAAACCTTCGATCCTAACGAGATGGATAATGATACTATCGGTTTTAATGACTCACAAGTCACTTATACTGCATTCATCCAGAAGCATCATATTACCACCGAAACAGCAGTATCTGATGAAGAACATATTGCTTTTCTAGCGCTATGGCTTTCACGATGTGCCTTCTGTTCAAGATCTATTCAAGTTGCAAAGAGATACCTTTGCATGGCTAATCAGTTGCATGCTGGAAAAAAGCTCAACCTCAGCCAACTGCTTTTAGGGTCTCTTTATGAAAACCTCAGCGAAGCTGCATCCCTCACCAAGAATTTCAAATCTGGTAGTTTACTTTATGCTGGCCCTTTCTGGCTATTACAACTGTGGCTTAATGCTACATTCGAAACTCATCTTCCCTTTCGAGGAAATGTCAATGAGGAAGATAGCAAAATCAAGAATCGAACTATAGAAGGAACCAGGTTAGCTTACCTAACTCCAAAAGAAGAAATTGGAAAGCTTCGTGAACACTTCTTGGCGTATTCAATGATGTTTTCCCGGCGTAACCAGTTCGATCCTTCTATGGCCCCCTTTGTACACAAAACAATAGGTCCTGAATGGTTTACTCGAAAATTTCCACCAACATCTCAGGATCAACAAACTGAGTCTATGGAAATTTGGGAAGCCTTTCTGACTCCAAGGTTATTTTCCCATCGTCTTCGACCATCCAAAGGTCAATGCATTCTCATGTGCTACCAACCAAATTTGGTCTCGAGACAGTTTGGGTTGGTTCAAATAAAACCCAAGTGTTTATATGAGAAAAGAAACCATATGTGTTTCCATACCTTGTACTTGACTGAAGAAGAATGTAAAACAAAAATCAACAAATACGTTGGCACCACCAAACTTCCTCCTGTCTCTTTCGAACCTGCTTTTTATTCCACACCAGACTTTCATCAATGGTGGACGGATTATTATAGCTCCCAAATCTTTGATGCTGATAGCCTTGCTCAAGCACTAACTGCAGCTTTTACTGATGTGCGGGAGAATTTTCAAAAAGGTACTTCAACTCATATTAAAGAAATCCAAGCTTTTCAAAAATTCTTTGAAACTATCTACAGGCCTGATGATCTTAGTCGGACCGTTCGTGAGGCTGCAGTCATTTTGCGCGAAAAGTTTTCCGCCAAACTGGATAAGTTGAAATTGCCCTCGTATATTCGACCAGAACTACGTTATGAAGTGGCTTTCAAACTTAATCCTCCAAAATTCCCTCCACTACCAAGTGCTGATTTTGGTGTGGCTCTAAGTCCTCCTTTCCCAGACTGGTTCGTGTGTGGGAATGCTCTCAAAATTCTTCAAGAGAGTACCAAAAAACGCGCTGAACGAGTGGTTCCGACTAAGCATACCTTGGATACTTTCAAAGGACATCTTCATATAGATCTTAAACATGTTCGTGTCCTGACCCCAATACCTGAAGGTTTGGATTAAGACAATCTTTTCGACTGACTTTTCTTTTCTTTGCTGATATACTGATTTCAGTTTCAACTACAGCTGTTGCACGAAAGAGGAAGATCAAGGAAGCTTCTGCCCAAAAAGATTCTGGGACATCTCAGAGCAACAAACCAAGTGAAAGTGATTCCATCGTTACCGGCAAGAAGCCCACGGTATATACTCATCTCATACTCTTGATTTTGCACAATCTGTGAGTAGTATCCATCTTACTTATTGTCTATTTGCCAGAGCTCGAAACCCCCAACAGGTTCGAAGCGGAAAGCTTCCCCAACAGCTTCCTCAGATGGCGAAGATAAATCTCCTCCCCAAACTAGACAAGGACAAAAGAAGAGACAAAAAGCTGTTACCCCTTCGAGAAAAGGGAAAAGAATAAGCCCTTCTAAAACTGTTTCTCCTGGTGATAAGGCGTCCTCTGAAGAGTCTCCTTTGAAAACTGCTAGTAATGCTTTCGTTGTGGAAAGTCATAATTCGAGTCCAGACAATATCCCAACCAAGGTATTTGGGTTCCACCCCACAAATTATCTTATGATCTTAACCAAATAATTAAACTGACATTTACCTTGTTATTGCAGGAAGACGCTGGCACTGCCACCTCAGGTTTCAAGGACCATGGCTTTACCATTAATGTTGACAAACTTTACAGTAATTGTCAAACTTTAACTTTCGTTAACTAAACTCTTCAAAAGTTTATTTTTATGACTAACTTTGCTCTGTTTAACATAGGTACCTCTCAAAATCAAACTCATGTTCTTTCGCCAGTCTTTGAAGACGTTAGGCCAATTGCTACCATATTGCCTAATGAAACAGTCGAAGAAAGTCACTCTACTGACGAATCCCCACCTACTCATCAAAACAAAAACTTGGAAGAAGATCACCCATTCTCAGGCAGCGACAATGTGAACCCCCAAACACATGACAGTGATGATACTGCGTCGGAGCGAGATGCTATGGAGGAAATTTCTCAACCAGCAAAACAAGATCCTCAAGGGACTTCGACTCTTGAGACGAAAACCATTCCTGAGACAACTTCGACGCTTTCCCCCATGAAGCCTACTCCTTTGGAGCTGGAACAACTTAAGCAAACTGATCCTCTTAGTTTCTTAAAGGCCATCATGGATGCGAATACTTCTTCGCCTTCGGAGCTTAATGTCTCTCCAGTTGCAACTGTAGAATCTGGTGATAAAGAAGACATTCCTAGCCTCCTCCGACAAATAAAGGAGAGATTCTTTGGGGTCAATCTTGTAGATGTCCTCAACCGGGAACCTATTAAGAGTCACAACTTAAATCAACTTCTAAAGAAGGTAGATTTGCTTCAAGTTTCCACAGAAGTTTCAGAGGTAATTTTTCTGTTAGGCTCTCTACTCGAGCAACTCCAGGCCAACATTCTTCGAAGGCAAAATGTCGAAAAAGAGCTATCTGAGACAAAGGCCTCTCATGACTCTTCATGGAACTCTGCTGTGGACGCAACGAAACAAGGTGAGGCCCTCAAGCTCAAACATTCAGAAAATCAGAAGGCCTTTGATGATTATGAGAAGAACATCAACTCCTGGAAACAAGAGATAAAGGCACTCGAGGGCAAGATAAAAGAAGCTGAACGTTGTCAGGCAGCCATACAAAAATCTAACCAACAAGATTTGCTCGAAGTGGTGCAGTCGGGCATTAGACATTTCGAGACTGCACAGAAATTAGTGCCAAAAATCGAAAGTTTGAAGAAACAACGGGCACTAATCGAGCTTCGTATGTCTTCGTGGGAGACTCAATACTTGAAGATCAAAACGGATCTCCCTGAAGATTTTAACTAGATGCTTTCAGTCCTCTTACTTGTTGCACCTTTGTTTTGTAATCGAGACTACTGTAGACTCATAATATTTGTATGCTTGACTCCCATCTATATCTATAATGTTTGCCAACATTACTTTCAGCGAATCTAAACATTTCTGCCAAAATATATCTTTAGATTCTCTACAGTGCTTTTTATTTAATGCAACGTGTAGAATCCTGAACATCTTTCGCAGCGTTCTTGCCTCTAGACTTGACGTTTCCACTTCTTCTAGCCATAATCATTATTAAAAAGTGACGTCACTTTCTCCAAAACGTCGGTTTTAAGATGTGCGTGCATCAGTTTAATGATTACTTCTCAACTTCCAAGGGCGGGAAACGGCGGAAGCCATAACTTCTTTCTTTGGAAAACCAACCGCAGTCCAATCACTCATTAACAATTATAACCCACCCTTCAGTATTCCCAGTCTATATAAAGGGTCAAATATTGGTCTTCATTTCTTCATTCATGCGTTTTCTCTCCAAACCAAACACAGAAAAAAGAAAACACACAACTTCTCTTTCAGAACAACTTTCTTATCTTGCAATGGCTGAACCCCTCTTCTTTAATGACATCAAAGCCCTCATCAGAGGCGAGTTCAGACTCTCTGAGGATGAACTTGTTCGCCATTTCATCAACATCGAAACCCTGTTTGTCAACCAAGAACTGGACTTCTATTTTGAAGAAGTCTTGGAGGGTGCTATTTACCCCAACATGGTGGCAGAATTCTGGATGAATGCGTCTTTACGCATAGATCCTGAAGGTAGGACCACCATTGATTCTGAAATTCGACACGCTCGTCTCAGCATTACTCTGTCATACCCCAATTTTTGACCTAAGATACCACCTCATATCATCTGCATATGCATCATTTGCATCTCTAACAAATTGCATAGCTTGTGTTTGCTACTTGTGACTCAGCAGGATTTAATCAGGAAATCACTCATCAATACAAGTAACAATCAATTAGGGTTTTGTTCTCCCTTCATTTCAAATGAATCATCTTCATCAACAATTAACATTTGGTCCTCAGAGATTCATTTCAACAAGCTCAAAGACTTTGAATCGACTGAATTAGGGTTTTGACTGAAGACAGCATACTCTTGACTTTTGCTCAGAATTTGACCTAATGGCTTGGGACATGATATCAAGACCTCAAGTGCATCATTTTGACCTAATCCATTGGCTCATAACATCTCCTACACAAAGATTGATCAGACAAATCCTCAGATCAGGGTTTTAAACTATCAGGGACTGAAATCAGGGATCACATTTGGGAAACCATAAAAACCCCCAGGAAGTCAATCAAAGGTTTCAATCATCCTCAAATAATCCCTATGACAACATCCAATGGAAATTACATCTCAATTCAAGATCCACAGTCATCAATTTCATCAGGTCGACAATTAGGGTTTTTGACCTAATTCACTGAGCAACTGACTTTTTAATCAGGACATGGTGCCACAACTCAAATCATGGCTCAATATCCTCTAATGCTTCAATATGGTCCATTCATACTATTCATTTGGTGAGGATAGCCTGTTTCATTTGAAATCTCCAGAAACGCGATTCGTCTGAAAAAGTCAACTGTACAAGATCACCATTGACTTTTGGGGAATTTTGGTCAACCATGACTTTTGAAGTTTTGAATCATCAATATATGATATATGAAGTCATTTGATCAAGAAAAATCAAGAAAATCAATCAAGAATCAAAAAGTCAAAGTTTGACTTTTCATACTTAGAAATTTTTCTAAGTGTTTTTCATGGTTTTTTTCCAAACTTTGAAAGGGAATTTCTCAAAATTTCACCTACAAACTGAAAAAAACTTCCAACATGAAAGTTGTAGATTTTGATCCAATAAACAACTTTGATACATATAAATTTTTTCCATAAGATCAACCATTTAAGAGATATGGTGCTTCAAAGTTGGTACTTTTTGAAAGTTTCACTTGAAATCTCATTTTCTTCAAAGTTCATGGATCTTTTTCACCCACTTCCTTAAGGATCTTGAAGAAACTTTCAACTAAGCTTTTGAAGTGTGTAACATGAGCTTTCCAAAATGTCCAAGAGCATGAAAAAATATGGAGTGTAGCTATGGTTTTGAATTATGCATTTAGTGATCATTTTCACTTGAATTTTCACCATTTTTCACTAAGTTTCAAGACTACATGACCTATAATGCAAGCAATGATGCAAAGAAGCAATGATTGAGAGATATTTTCTGGTTTAAGATCAGATAGGAAAGAGATAAGAAGCTTGGCCAAAATAACCATGGTTTAGTTACTTTAACCATTTGCATTTAATGTGAAAGATTCCATTTTATCTCTTAAGCCAAATCATCATTCTTGAAGCCACTTGCAAGAGCTCTTCATTCAGAATTCTTGGCCTATAAATAGAGGTTCAAATCACTCTTCAATTCACACCAAAACCTCACAATTATAGGTTTTCTCTCTTCTTTCTTGAATTACAAGTCATGTGTTTCAAAGTGAGGTAGAAAACTCAACCTCCAAACCTTGCAAGTTCTGAACAAAGTGATGCTTCCCACAACTTCTAAATGTCATATATGATGTGTCTGAATCACTCATACACCCCAAAACACCTGAAAACTCAAAATCATCATCTCACCTCCATATGAACACATAAAGAGCCTTATCATGCCAATTTTCATTCCAGATCATTTCTGTCCAAACTACCACTTCTAACATCATCCATATATCACATATGAACTATCCAATCCATCACATATAGCCAATAACCTCAGAATCATCAAATTCGATTCACTCTTGAAGCTTATGCAGATCGGGTACCATGGCCATGCCCAGATGAATTCAGATGGTTCCAAGCATCCAGACACCTTCCATAAGGTTCATTGAAGCTATCCAGATCATCAAACAACTTCTGTAACACCTCCAAGCAAGAATTCGATTCTCAGTTGTGCCGTTTTTAAGGTAAGTGCTCATGAACTTCAAATTCATACTTCCACGCATCATAAATGAAATGTGAGCATACCATCTTGTTTCTGCACCTATGAGGATCATTAACCCTCAATCAATTGCATCATAACTTGCACATACACGATTTCACATTGAATTTCAGTTCTAGGGTTCTTCATGTTCATGCGAAAATTGACCCCTTTAGAGTAAAAATAAATGAATTATAAGACCACCATCATGTTCCTCGTGAAAAACCGAGTGAGATGGACCCTTGGATTGATCAAAACAACACAGTTTTGAAGAATTTTGAAAATCAGTTAGGGTTGTGTTCTTGGCGCGTTTTTTTGGTTCAGAAAATTCAAATTGTTGTTTTAAAATATATTGAACTGGAAGCGTATGTTTAACAAGCCACAAGCGTGGCTCAGTTGGTCCAGGTTTTGGCATGTGAAAGAGAGGGCGTGGGTTCAAGCCCTATTGGAGACAAAACCATTTTTTTTGCAACCTATTTTCTTTCATTTTTTAACAAACTTTAACCACTCATTTAACCAATCAAAATTCATTATTTTCACTTCATTTTTTTTACACTCTTTATTTAATATACATATTTTGACAATGTTAAAAAAAATTATCAAAAAATATTTATTTGATACATTTTTAATTGGTTTTAAAATGACTTGTTTTTAAGTAATTTTAATACTTTTAAATATTGTTTTTTTCATTTGATTTTCAAATTTAATCACTTGTAAATATTTTTTGAAGCAAACCCTAATCATCTAAGTGTTAATTGAAGACAATCTTCTTGTTTATCTTGATTAAATTGATTTCTTCCAAAATTCAAATTGTTTAAAAACGAGCGATCACGATTCTTTTCAAAAACGGTAAACCATTTCTTTTTGATTTTCAAAGGAAACTATTGATTAAATCTTTTTAATTGATCAATTGATTTTCAAAACGATGTGGGGCCTCTCGAATATTAGAGAGTATAAGTCCCTTTCGTCTTTCTTTGTACAGTTTTTGTTTTAACAGAAAACTTCTTTTCCAAATAAACTTCCAAACAGTTTTTTTTAACAAACCAATCTTTCAACTCTTTTTTAAACCATCCACCATGTTTTATGAAAATAAAACATGGGCCTCTCGAATATTAGAGAGTATAAGTCCCTTTCCTTTTCTTTATATAGTTTTTCTTTGTACAGAAAACTCTTTCAAAACAAATCTTTCAAACCGTTTTTTCAAACAACGCGACTGTAAATAAAACGATCAACCATGTTTTGTAAATAAAACACGGGCCTCCACGTAGGTATAAGTCCCAAGCCCCTTTGTACATACCCACTCCAGTACATGAAATTAGGTATTTCATTGTACGCCTTTTGTACATATCTCGATCAGTCTGATTTTTTAACTTTAATAACAAACCAAAAACGAAGGTTTCTTTAAATCTTCCCAAACATATACCATGGGCCTCCATGTAGGTATAAGTCCCAAGCCCTTTGTAAATACCTGTTTACATAGCTTTGAATAAACTCAAGTGGACCTCTCCCCGAGTGTAAGTCCCGAGCCCCTGTGTATACAAATGGATCATGCTTACAGGTATATTTCCTTCATAAACTCCATTATATACACACACTCTGTCATATATGTATAACTGTTCATAGTTGTTCATGTACTTGTTCATATTTGTTCGTACTTGTTCATACTTGTGATTGTGTTATATGCTTGTTCAACTTAGTACAACACTAGGTTCCCCATAGCCTCCTATTGGGCTTCGTGCAAAGAATCTCCACTAGTTTAGGTTAGGACATAGAGTATGGTTTCCCGGTGAAATCGCTCTAAGAACTCAAACCAACTATACCATGCCTCCCCTTGGGCTTTGTACAAACGAGTGACCCTCCCATAGCCTCCTCTTGGGCTTACAATGCAAGGACCCCGGATTGTCCCTCCCATAGCCTCCTCTTGGGCTTACAATGCAAGGACCCTCGGATAGCCTCCTCTTGGGCTTCGTACAAGGACCCACGGGCTTCTTATAAGCATCCCCCAATATCCAAAACCAAATACCCTAGGAGATTAGACATTTTTCATCTCTATGCTAGGAGTATCTCTTATATATCATCACAAACAATCAATCAATCAAAAATCAAACCTTTTTGCCACAAGGCTGGCTAATCAATCAAACTGTTTTACCACCGTACTGGATGATTAATCAAAGTTTTTGTCACAAGGCTGACTTCATTGAAACTTTTGCCACAAGGCTGGCTGATTAATCAAAGTTTTTGTCACAAGGCTGACTTCATTGAAACTTTTGCCACAAGGCTGGTTAAACAAACAAAAACATCTTTATCATTCTAAGCACCCTAAGTGGCATGGCCCCGGGCTTATAATGAAAAGATTTTCAAACAAAATCAAACAGATGTATGTGATGATATAGATTAGATACATCTAGCATTTAGACGACATTTGTCTATTTTTCTTTGCTTCCACTAGCATAAGTGGGAACTACGATTGCTCTGACTTTCTCAACATCCCTTTGAGAATACGTAGGCACAAGGTCGATCCTTGGCGAGCAAAACAAAACAAAAAAAACATTCAAACCTTAGCACCCGTAGACCCCGAGCTACAGATGCTCTGATTCCCTCTAAGGGATATGTATGCAGAAGATCGCGATGATCTTTGCGAGCATAATCAAACAAACACCTTAGGTCTCACCTCTTTCTCACAAAAAAACCTTCACCACAACAAGAATGGAATAAAACATAACAAAGAAACCTATAGAGTACTATAGATACGTTGGGTGCTAATACCTTCCCTTCGTATAACCAACCCTCTTACCCAAAGATCTCTCCCCCACTTTTAGGTTATTGCAGCTTTTTTCCTTTTCCTCCTTTGGAAACAATAAAAAGTTTGGTCGATACAAAAGAAAAATCATTTTTTTGAGCACTCGAGCCCAAAGAAGGCATCAGGTGTCTCATCCACAAAAAAAGAGGAACAAAAACGGTTTTTCGCCCGCGACAGCACTATGTTAGCTATCCAAGGAGGATAACTCACAACTTTCAGAAAGCCAACATTGAATTGCTTTTCAACTTCGTCTTTGATCTTCTTTGACATATCGGGCCTACTCCTCCGTAGTTTCTGCTTAACTGGAGTGCTACCTTCTATGATTGGCAGGCGATGAACCACAATGTCCGTGTCAAGGCCAGGCATATCTTCATAGGACCAGGCGAATATCTCAACGTAGTTGTGGACCGTCCTTTCGGGCCATACCCCTCCGTGGTGTGGGATACGTGAACTGACTCTTTTTTTTGTCGATCGGACGCTTTCGCGTCACTTTTGAAAAAGTTTACAGAGTCGCCACCGACCTTTTATTTTATCCAATGAAGGAAAGGTTTATAAAAGAAACAGAAAAAAGACCTTTGAGAGATTCTGGGTAAGGGGGTAGGTTATACAAAGGGAAGGTGTTAGCACCCTTTGTATCCATGGTTATCCATGGGCTCTTTAGTTTGCTTAGCTCATTTGCTTTACTTTTCAATTGATTCGGAATGCTTTACCTGTGTTTTTGAAATACCTTTGCAAATAGAATTTGTAATGATCCTTGTGCGGATATATACAAATGCTTGTTTATCTTTCGAAAGATGTTTTGAAAAGATCGTTAATTTTGTAATGATCCGTGTTTG